>NW_022196866.1:0-175946 GCF_008641045.1 Pistacia vera
TTATTATTTTGATAAATGCACATTTAAGCAGTGTGATATAAACTTCAGTCGAAACCCTTTATCATTTTGATTAAATCTTTCCCCAAGTAATTAAGAAAATAACCTCAATGCAACGTCTATAATTTCTCACCGCATCAACAAAACAAATTCCAAGAAATTTAGGGTTTAGTTTGATTTGAATTGAATTTAGTGAGAGAAAATGTGTGAATGATTTACTATAAATTTATGAATTCCGTTGTGGTTACTTGTTTATATTTGATATTATTAAAAATTTAAAAAGGCTAATGTGTTATTTTAGTTGAAGAGCGTTTTTGTTATTATGTAGAAACAGAAAATTCGGTGTGAAAAACGTTTGTTAAACTGGGGGCGTATTTGATAGTTTTTGAAAACGTAATCCCTTCGATACGTAGACCAAAAACACAGGGAAGAAAAGATTTTTATCCCATTTGTTGCGTATTGATTGTGCAGGGCGAAGTGGCTCTTCCACGCGAGTCTATAGATTGATTTACACCCTTGTGTCTCATTTTCGATGAAGGGGTCATAAATTTGCTTTGGCGCGTGGGTGTTTAGGCGTGGTTATTTATTTGTGAAATGTGTAGCCCTTTGTGACAGAGAAAATTGATATTTTTCATTTCAGCCCGTATTATTTTGGTCTCACTCATTGCCCCTCACTTCTTCTTCTTCTTCTTCTTTTTTTTTTTTTTTTAAATAAAGGGTTAACTACATGGACCTCCCCTGAGGTTTCAATGTTTAACGGTGTATAGAAAATAATCAAAGATGATTAGGTAACACGTAACCTCACATCATTAGCTTACCTTATAACACTGTTAATGGAAAAAGGTTATTTAAGTAATTTTAATAGTTAAAATAGTAGGTTATCCTTTATCTTTAAAAAAATTCAAACTAAAAAACTTTTGTGTTCTTAAACTTTTGATATTTTTTTCATCATATTTTTTTCATCGCCATTTCAACCCCCAAAAAAATATCAACACCACCCAGGGCGTTTGGTTTTGATAACGTTTCATTATAAAAAAGATATGATTACCAATAAGATAGATAACTTTGAAGATTAATGGGTATAAATTATTATTGTGTTTGGTTTGTGTGGGTTGTATAAATAATCAATGTGTTTGATTGACAATAATTACAAAATACTATATTATTTTACTAAAATGCCCATTACAAGATATATATAAGGCATTTTTGTCCATATAATTAATTAACGAGGTTAAAGAAGTCATTCAACAAGTTGAGTTAATTGTTAATTGACATCAAAAAGAGGGCATTTGTGTTTGAAATTTTTATTAACTAAGGGTAAAATTGGAAACAAAAATAGGATTATCACGATAATCTTAAAATACCACTTTCTAAGTCGGTAATCACATAACCCCTATATCACCTCTCATATTACCTGCTAAACCAAACAAGGTAATGACTGGAGTAAGGGTAAAATTGGAAACAAAAATAGAATTATCACAGTAATCTTAAAATACCACTTTATAAGTCAGTAATCACATAACCCTTATATCACCTCTCATATTACCTGCTAAACCAAACAAGTTAATGACTGGATTAAAAGGTAGATTGTCGGAGTAATCTTCTTAGTGCCCTAACCATATGCAGCCTGATAGTGATATTTTTTTTTTTTTTTTGTTATCTAAGGGTGTCCGGGTCAACTTGTGCGAACCTTAATTAGTCTCATGAGGCCCTGAAGTTAACAACCAAGTAAGCCTCCAATGGCTACCTCTTATTAGTAATAGTAGGAATTTGAACTCATGTTCTCTTGAGTAATATATCCAAGAGTCTCAAGCGAACCGCCAAAGTACCTAGTAGTTGTTCTGATAGTGATATTCCTCTCTTTTCCAATTTGTTTTTTCTCTATAATTCTATATGATTCTGAAACCCAACTCTTTATTTCCTCTAATTTTTTCTTTATCAATTCAAAACATTCAAACCCAATCTTTTTCCTCCTTTCATTCCTTTATTTCTAGACCAAGTAAATTTCTTTCGGTAAACTTAAATCCTCTCTATTATATTCTCAAGAAAATTTAACTGTCATGACCTCCCAAGTTTGCATTTAAGAAAATCACCTTGATATGATTTTGCATTTTTTTTTAACTTTGAAAAATTGATGTGGCACACTTAAGAATGACTAAACATGCAAAAATGGTTAGACTGAAAAGATTTAAAAATATATGGGTAATAGTATAATTAACGGAAATTGGTGTAAATTTTGAAAATTAAAAAACGACCCCCCATTCAAAACTGCTTAATCGATAGACACAACCCAAAATAAGCAACTGACGAAAACACCCGACTTCTCTCTTACGATTTTAAGCGATTTTCGTTCCCATTTTCTAGAAAATCTTTGCTCTTTAGATTTTCGTTTCTCTGTTAATTACACAAACAAACCATGGCTAACATTAACAAATCTAAGTAAAACCCAGCCCCACTCCAAATTGTAGAGTCCGGCGGCTGTTCAAAGGTTGTAGAAGAAGAGGTTCTGATGGAGCTTTCAATGAGTGAAGTTGCTCTACCGGCAGAGGACATGCCAACAACAAAAGAACAGATAGCAGGCTAAGTAAATGTGTCTGAAGACGAGGATGCCAGTGCAAATGCCACCGAGGAGGAGGAAGAATAGGTACATTTCTTACTATTTTATGAAAAAATTGTTTATTGGTACCAATTTGGGGGATATTTAGTTGGTGTTGGTTGTTAAGGTGGTTGTGGCATTTTGTCGAGCAGTTGGTGGGCATCGAGGGAGTGTCTGTTTTTGGGTTCCAGAGGATGAGGGAAGACAAGGGTGGCCATAGGGAGGTTGTTTGTAGGAGGTTAGAGAGCTGGGGATGGTAGGAGGGGGTGGAATAGGGGGGCTAAGGGCTGCCCTGCAATGCCATTTCCAGCCATCGATCCTGCCACAACAGCCTCTATAAGGCCTACATTGGCTTGCCCAGTCATCTCAAAGCCAAAACACCCACTCCTCGATACCCTCAAAGCCATATCCCCTAGACTGACAACCTATTGGTTGTTTTGGTTTTTTCTTTTGCTGATATTTAGTTTATATCGATTGCATAGTGTTGCCGAAGCATAAATTATAAAGAGTATGGGTTGGAGGTTGTAATTGATAGGATATCACACTTCCCCGCGAGGGTGACAATTAGGTTGAGCTAGCAAATGTTTACGAGAATAAAAGAGATTTTAGGTGGACAAAAGAGGGGTATGGACCGATTCAAAGATAGTTATTTCAGTCATTTACTAGACATAGCAGAGAATTGGAATAAGGTGTTCTAGGGGCAGACAGTATATTATATATTGATGTACTCAGTTAAAAGAAAAAAAAAAGAAATGAAATGTGGTTTGTGGTGGATGGGAAGCCACTACGTTTTGGGATGATGGAATTTGCCTTGAGGACAGGCCTACGATGTGGGGCATTTCTAGAAGCGGAAGAGGAAGAGATAATACAGAAGAGTAGGATAGCCAAAACCTTTGTTCGAAAGTTTTTGGGGGGGGCAACCGTTTATTACAGCATGTGATTTAGAGGATAGGTTAGGAGAATAAAGGGATACCTCTTCGAACAAGTTTAGGATGTGGCTACTATGGTTCTTGCATTCCATCATGATGGCTTATGACTCAACAAAAGCCATCAATCTGGATTCTGGATTAGGTGCAGTTCACAAGCAACTAGGAGTTCTTTAATGCTTATCCGTGGGGAAGGTTATCATTTCAGCTAACCATTGTTTGGCTTCCCATGGGCAATGCAAGTAATATTAATAGTTTTTTGTTATGGTTTTTGTATTATATGTAGGGGTGTTTAGTTCTAGGTAATATGCATTTTTTGAAGGAATCGAAACCGGAATCGACGGTTCCTTGAAATTTGGAACCGGAACCTACGATTCTGGTTCCTAGGCACCCAGAATCGAAACCTGTAACAACGGTTTCAGTTCCGATTCTGGGTACCCTATAAAATTTATTACCCCCAAAAGTTTTTAAAATGGTTAAAAAACCCTTAAAAACTTACAAATACCCCCCCCACCGCCACACTTAGCACTTGTTAACAAAAACAAAATTACAAATTACAAATTACAAACTCTATTACTTTGTAAAGGTAGATTCTCAAAAGTCAAACCAACTTACTTTAAATGTTATGAAATATAAATATAAATGTATTCACATTATTTTTTCTACAAAAGTTTTTATTAACCCCCTTACTCTTTAATTTTATTTTATATTAGTCTCGGTTCCCGGTTCCAATTCCTAACTACAGGAACCGGAACTGCACAGTAACAGTTTCAAAAATTTGGAACTAGAACCTACGCGTTGACAGCCGGTTACGGGTAGGAACCAGAACCAAACCCTGGATACCCACCGGTTTCGGTTCCGGTTCTGGTTCCGGTTCCAATCGGTTCTTTTGAACATCCCTAATTATATGTGTTTTAATTATGATATGAATTATTTTTTTACAATGTATGTTTGGATTTATGAGGTTGTCTCTATCTTGGCTAAGGTAGGAGGCGGAAGGAGACTTCGGATGAGTCACCATAATTTCCTAGGATGTTACGGTGGCACACCAAGAAGTGTGCCTATTGGGACATGACAAAATAGAAATGAAAATTCAAGTGGCTCGGGTAAGATTAAAGGATTAATCTTTGAATATGCATTTGCTTTTAAATGTGGCTTAAATTTGATTGATTTTTTTTCTTATTATAAGGAGTCGTTTGTCCCTTCATCACCTTTACTAGGGGTGAATTGGAAGCGAAGTATATTACATCGTTCATACCACTGGATGATGTAATAGATGAGGGGATAGACCACTTAATGGGGACCTAGAAGGGGTAATGCATTTGACTACAGCTACAGGGCCACTGGTTGAGCATGTGGTTGAGGTTGAAGCCGCATTTGGCGAGAGGGAGGAGGAGGATGAAAAGGTGGATACTGAGGTTCGTACGCCTCCACCTAATTGGCAAACCGATATAGCAAGTACTAATTTGCCGAGGCGTCGGGAGAATGAGGTGGTTGACCATAAATGGTCTCACAATGCAAGAAAATCATCAACAACTTTCACTCATTTCAACTTGCATTACATCAAACACAACCCAAGAACCTAAACCACTAAATCAAAATCATAACCCAAACCCAAGTCATCATTAAATCTTTGTAAATAGAAATATAAAATGCAAATAGGAGATATACATACCTGGACGAAATGTCAGGAGGAGGAGGAGGTGGATCTTCGGCGGAGAAGATGTTAATGGAGGAGGAAGAAGAAGGTGTGGAGGAAGAAGAAGATCTTCAGTTTTGCTAAGAAGAAACAGCAACCAGGGAGGGGAGTTCCGACATTAATGGCGGGAGGGACGAGGCAAATGATGTTTTGGGTTTTGGTTTCTTTGCAACAATTTTGGGTTTTTGGGGATAAAGTATAGTTTTTAAAAGATTAGTCAATACTTCATTAGTCCTAATTAAAACATAATTAGTGTTTAATCGTGTTTAATTACTCTTAATAAAAAATAAGGCTATTTAGTTAAGAGTTAGAAACTTGATAGCCTTTTAATTAAATTTAAAATTGAGATGGTCTTTTAATCAAAAGCCCCTATGTTCTCCCACAGTCGAAAATTCTTAAACCCATGTAAAATCCCTCAATAACAATAAGCAACCGTTATGACAAACTCCAGTACAAGAATCTTTTTCTAAAAAAAAAAAAAAAACAAGTCTCCAATCAACTCATTAGGTGGGTTGCTTGATTGAATACTAGGGCAGTGACAATAAGGTGAGCTAAATCTTGAGGTGAAGTGAGGTGAGGCGTAGGGTGGGTTGAGGTGGGATGGATGTGTGACAGATGGGCTTGCAACAGGGAAGGAAATCTCGGGGTGGGGTGTGAGGTGATGGGGACAAAATGGAGGTAGGAAGGTGCTGCAATAGGGAGGGAAGGTAGGGGTGGGAAAGATGCTGCAACGGGAAGGAGAAGATGAAGTGATAGGGTTATATTGATATGTGTGGAACAATGAAGTCAATTTCCCTTGGTAAAAGTAACTACATCCTTCTCTTTATCAATGATTTCTTAAGGGTCTACTTGGGAGTTTCATGGTAGTGGTTATGAGGGTAAACCAAAGTAGCGGTTTTGAAGACAAATTACTGTAGCGATTTTTAAACCTGTGCTTAAGAGTTTATTTTCCAGTGGTTCTGACAGCTTTTTAAAATGATAAATTTACATGTATGCCCATAAAAATACCTTAACTTTAACCAGTACTTGGGAATTTTGTTTTTTCAATTACAAGTTAAGGGTTTTTTATCTGTTTTCTACTTATTAGTATTTTATAACTTCAAATGTAAAAAAATCTCCTTATCCTTCTTCGCCATTCTTTGCAGCATTTGGAATGATTAAAAAATGATAGCTTCACTTCTCCAAGAAAGCATCTAGAAATGAGATTTTAATAATTTTTTTTTTTTTTTTTATGATTGCTTAAAATTATTTTTTATTTAATATGGTTGGAGATGCATATAATATGGTTAAATTTTTTTTTTGGATATAATTGGGATAGTTTTATAGTGGATAGAGTATTTGTGGAATAAAATTTTAAAACCAACCAAAATACCTCGATTTGGGGTGTTTTATAGACCCCTCAAAAATACATTACACTGGTTTTGGGAGGTTTTTAAGCCAGTTAAAACCAGTGCATAAAAAATCTAGCAAGTAATGGTCTTAGAACACTTCAAAACTAGTCTAATTAAAAACCTCTCAAAGCCAGTAGAAAAACAAAGACTCTCAAGCAGACCTTAAGAAATTTTTGGGTGTATTTTCTAAAGCAAAAGTCAGAAATATTTGGAGTTTTCAAGAAGTTCAAAGCTACTGTCGAGAAAGAAAGTGGACTTAAGATCAATGTCACAAGATCTGATCAAGGTGGAGAGTTCACATCTAAAAAGTTTTAAGATTTAGATGAAACCAATGGAAATTTTCAACCCTTGGCAGTTCCAAGATCTCCTCAACAAAATGGTGTGGCATAAAAGAAGAATATAATCATCCTCAATATAGCTTGTAACATGCTCAAAAGCAAGGAAATGCCAAAAGAATTTTGGGCAAAAACTATGGTGTGTGCGATCTACTTGTCAAATCAATCACCAAGGCGAGTGTGTGGAAAAGAACACCACAATAGAAGCGTAGAGTGGGAGAAAACCTGGAATTTCCCATCAAAGAGTTTTCGGAAGTATAGGTTATGTACATATACCAAAGGAGAAAATGAGCAAGCTTGATGATAGAAGTGAGAAGTTCATTCTCATTGGTTATGATACAAACTCCAAAAGGTACAAGCTATATAATCCAAGCATAGTGAAGACAATCATTAGTCGTGATGTTGAGTTTAATGAAGAAAGCACTTGGAATTATGATATTTGTAATTAATACTGCAACTTTTTTCCTTTGTTTGAAAGGAAAGATGAGCAACCACTGGTGGAGCAAATGAGTGATGAACAATAAGAGCTGTGATAAGAGCTTGAAAATACATATTTTGTTGGTGATTCAATTTGATTATTTGTGAAAAAAGGTGTTTAATTTATGAAATTTGAGTAAATTATTTCATAAATACCTTTTATGGGATCACGGGGTGTATTTTGAGTATTTTCAGGTTAAAAATGATATTTGAATGAACAAGAATAATGTTGATGGAATTCGTGACGAGTAAGAACAAACGATACGAGAATCGGAGTTGAAATGAGAAAGTTGTGATGTGTTGAAGATGACTTGGAAATTTGTCAAGATGAGCATGTTTCGATATTTTTATCATAACTTGAGCTGTAGAAATTGGAATTTGATGATTCTTATGGCGTTGGAAAGCTTATTTAGAGAGATACAAAGTTTGTGTTGATGACTTTGCCAAATTCTGAAGATTCCAAACTTGTGGGATAGAAAGAATGATCGCCGCAACGATGGATCATGGGCCTGTTTGGGTTATTGTATTTTCTGAGTCCGAATCTAAATAGTTTAAGGCATTTAATTCTTCCCTAATTAACCTCCAAACCCTACAACTATAAATAACAGTCTTTATTTAGTTCTTAGGAAGATTAGAAAAAGAGAGAGTGGCTACTATTTTGGAGATCGGAGTTCTTGCAGTTTTTATTCACCAATTAGAGAAGTTTTTCTATTTTTTTTTCTTGAACTCATGTTTGTTAATATAATAGTTGTTTTTATTACTGCAATTATGAACTAAACTTCTTTTCTAGGGCTAAAGATGTAGCCTAATTTATGAATATGTATTGACTTTATTGTTGTTAGTTTTAATTGAGCATTAATTCTAAGTTTTATTATTGTGTGTAATGCTTTCAATTCTTAAGGGCCCGAGAGTTGAATGATTTTATGAGTTGGGTTGATATCGAGAGATGAAACCTAATTAGTCTAAGGTAATAAAACCATTTGAGCGAACGCTAGAGATAGGTTACCGCGATCTATGAAGCTCTTGTAAATTCTATAGGACTTAATATTCTCTTAGCTTCTAAATCTACTTTACAGATATTTTGGATTGTTGCTTAAGGGTTAATTCGCTAATTTTTCGAGAAAAAGTTAGTGAAATTGGGGAGTTGGGCCTTTAGAATAAGCTTAATTAGGTTAGCAATAATTGTCAATGCATAGAATTAAATTGATGTGAAATCTATGCCCTAGGTTTAGTTTTAATGATCTTTTTACCAGAGTATTAATACAATTCTACATTTGTTTACTTTTTAGTTTGTTTTATTTTTCATTAATTCATTCTTAAAATTCTGTTTCATTAAATAACAATAAAATATACTAGTTTGGTACTTGGTAGGTAGTTTTCTTGGGATTCAACACTCGTTTACTCGAGTTTTATTACTTGCACGATTTCGTACACTTGCGAATAGCCTGTCAAGTTGGCCACCTCATCAACTTCACCTGCAATAAGTTCACACTCATCATCATTATCATCATCGTGGAGTTAGAATGAAATGGTTGTGCAATCCACTAGAAGCTTGTGAGATCTTTATGAACTAACTGAACAGTAAGAAAACATCACTTTTTTATGTCTCTTTGTCGATTGTGAACCTGTGAATTTCCAAATCAAGAAGTGGGAAGGTGTAATGGATGAAGAAATCAAAGCAACTGTGACGATTTACACATAAGAACTTGCTTCACTTCTTAAATGATAATAGACAATAGGGGTTAAATAGGTTTACAAAACAAAGAAAAATGCGAAAGGAGAGATTTAAAGATACAAAGTGAGGCTCGCAGCAAAATGATAAGAACTGGCATTGACTATGATGAGGTATTTGTTCACATTGCTCGCTTAGAAACTATACAATTACTCATTTCTTTGGCAACTCAAAATAAGTGGAAGATTCATCAGATAGATGGAAAGTTTATTTTCCATATTGGAGTACTTGAAGAAGAAGTATACATTGAACAATTGTTGGACCATGAAATGAAAAGGCAAGAACACAAGGTTTTGAAGTTGAACAAAGCTCTATGTGGATAGAAACAAACACCTTGGGCATGGAATAGTCCTATTGGTAGGTTCTTTCAAGAGAACGGTTTTACCAAATATCCTTATAAGCAAGCTCTTTATGTTAAGGTCAAGAGCGGAGATGTTTTGATCATGTGCTTGTATGTGGATGATTTGATCTTTATCGGAAGCAGCTCAAGCTTGTTTAAAGAATTCAAGAAAGCAATGTCCAAAATTTTTTGACTGATATTGGGCTCATGCCATACTATCTTGGCATCGAAGCAAAGGGGATATGACGTCTTCATCTCTCATTAATGCTACACAAAGGAGATCCTTAAGAAATTTAAGATGCATGATTGCAATCCTATAAGCACAACGATAGAGTGTGGAGTTCAAACTATTCAAGCATGATGAAAGAGAAAAAGTAGATCTAACTCTCTTCAAGAGCCTAGTTGGAAGCTTGCGCTATTTGACGTGTATCAGACCTAACATTCTATATGTTGTTAGGTTAGTTTAGTCACTATATGGAAATCCCAACAACAACTCATTTTCAAGGTTACAAAGAGAATCGTTCGTTACCTTAAAAGTACAATCAACTTTGGATTGTTCTATTCATTTTCAAATGAATACAAACTCCTTGGATATAGTGATAACGATTGAGTTGAAGACATTGATGATAGAAAGAGTACCATTGGATTCATATTTTTCATGGGAAACAATGTTTTTATTTGGATGTCAAAGAAATAACCAATTGTCATGTTTTTTCCTGTGAAGCCGAGTATGTTGCTGCCACCTCATGCAATTGCATGCAATTTGGCTGTGAAACTTACTAAATGAGTTGAATATATCACAAGAAGAGCCAACAACCATTTATGTTGACAACAAGTTTGCGATTGCTTTAGCAAAGAATCTAGTCTTTCATGACTGAAGTAAGCACATAGATACTCGCTATCACTGCAGAAGAGACTCTATTGAAAGAAAATAAATATGAGTGGAGTATGTGGAAACACAAGATTAAATTACCGATATTTTTACCAAGCCACATAAGTACAAGAACTTTGCACGGATGAAAAATTGGCTCGATGTCACAGAACAAGTTTAGAGAGGGTACTGAAAAACCATAATAAAACTTCTTTTATTTTAATGGTTATTATTAGTTTAATTATTATCCATTAAAAAATATAGTAACAAGTGAATGATTATAGTAAATCGATGAACAAAGGCAGCGGAAAAACAAAAAAATTTTGCCCATCGATTACTCTAATTTCGCCAAGATCAAGGTCTGATATATATATATATATATATATATATATATTGAAACAATGTAGAACTATACAATGATTAGATCATACCAGTGATTGGAGGCTTCGTCAATTTCTTTGAATGCAATCTCGCTACCGATTTAAGAATGAAATCGAACTCACATCGTCCACACGAAGACAGTACACCAATAACCAAGAATTAATTTTGCTAGAATTAATTCTTGGCTTTAAGGAGTCAAGTGATTGGAAGAATGGGTGTACAGAAGAGAAAAGAATTTTTCTCTTCTCAAAAAGCTTTCCCATGTCTTTGCTTCATTTATATAATGAGGCAAATTTCCATTCCACCTCCAAAGTTTAGCAACAATCAAAACTTATGTGGAATAAAAAAATTAGTCTCTATTTAATTATTCACTTAAATATTAATATTAACTCTAATAATTAAATTTGTAATTTTGCTAAATTACTCTAATAATAAAATTGGACATAGGCTAAAACCTGAGTAAATTTAATTACACAGCAAAATTACCAATATGTTCATTCGTCTAAAAGACAAATATATCCTTCCAAAATTACCATCCTTAAACTGTTTTTTAAGTGCGTAACTCGTAGGCTCATTATCATATCGGCAGTGAATAGTATCGCGATTGACACCAATCAATCGTTTCACTACACACAAATCAAGATTGACCCCTAGCAAAACATCATGGCCACTCGATAGATTCGGATTCAGCAAAACGGCTACCTATCAACGATATGGTTACCGTACAATCAAATCCTTCATCATCTGTTATCTCATCGAGGCTGAGATACATAAATAGTGTCAACCTCAGTTATTCTCGATGTCTTTATATTCAGTTACTGGACCAATGATCGGAATAATAAATTAGATTGAGCAACAACTCAATCCCACTGTGACCATAGCTTTAGTACCATTGTCATTCACTGAATTACGCCGTGAAATAACTTCTTCTATACTAGGGAGTGATGAATCATCTATTGATCCACCATAATCTTGATACACTCCTCGATGTAACCAATCACTACCGTATTGATAACTTGAAATAGAAATATGTTAGGCTAGTGTCAAACTACACTAATCGGTATACAAGGCACTCCGGTGATCTCAAGTCTAAGGATCATATGCACCATAATTCGTTAGAGGATTTGTTCCATAGACACTAGGGTTACTTTCTATATGGAATCCTCTAGTGAGTTTGTCTAGTGAATTTGCCTACAACAAGCACCCATGTGTTATACTAGATTATCAATAAACAACCTTGACAGGTAAGATCAATCACTCTTTTCAACAGGGTCATTCAACTCTATGATAATCTTACCGCATTATCTGTGTCTTTGGTCAGAATAATACTAGAACTACAAGTATTTCTAAAATGGTCATCATATGTAATTATAGGGTTCTCACTATCAAGATTTGAAACACTTGATACCCTCGTCATGATTCTACCATCCTAAGGATATATATTAATACATCAATTATAATTTACATGATATAATAAAAAACGTATTTTATTGATTAATATACGTTATTACAAAGAGTCAATTCTATAATAATTGATTGACTCCAAGATACCTACTCCAACAATATGTCCCCTCTCTATGTTTCAATTTTCAAATGTAAATGAGTCAAAGAAAGTAAAAGATAAACAAGCTTAAAAAATAAACCCAATTATAGAATTTATTTTTTCAACAATATTTCACTGAAACAAAATAATTGAGAGAGAAAAAAAGTTCTTTCGCTTAGCTAGGTTTACGCATCAAAGTTTTGCCATCCTGTAATAATAAATAAGAAACCTATGATATGGCTGCCCATGAACTCTGAAGTATTATGAAAACAAAGTAAATTTATAACACGATATTTCTTTATTGAAGGTTTGCAATACTCTTAAATACCTTTCTCCTGTCTTAGGCCTTGAGTATGCCAATCATAATTACTTATATGCAAACATACACCATCACACATATGGCAGTGGCACCGGCACCCACCACCAGCCAAGATGAGATAGAAGAATCCACAAGAAGGTCAATCGTTTTTACAGTACTACTACTACATAATAAATCACAACTTTTCAAGATGACATTGGTCCAGCTTTATTTATTGCGAGAATCCACTTGTCTTCTCAAATTCAGCAAGAGAAGGGAAGCCTACAGAATAGTCGAAGAAGCAAAATTGATCAAAAGAAAATTAAAAATGTCCAGCAGTACCCTTGCATGTTGACTTCGCATTAATTATTGTATCAATATAAGGTTGCTTTCTCACTCTCATCTCTTTTATCAAAATGCAGAAACATTGTGATAAGCTTAAACTATTGAATTGGGAGATAAGATTCATTTACATATGCATGACCCTATACTGATAATTAAGCTCACCCTAATTTGAGAGAAGTATCAGAACTGTCATCCTCTATAGGCGGGCCGCTGCTGCAGCTGCAAATATTAGTAGCAGATTCTGATGACAACCCTTCTTCCTGAATTGCGATTTCTGAATCAGCTAGGACGAGGCTTTTTCCCTTATACAAGTTGGACACCTGTTCCAAATTTGAAAGATCTCTCGCCATTTTCAAATAAAATGAAATAAATAAAATTATTATAACAGTCCACCAAAATGAATTCGTATACCTTCTGTTTTAGCTGTCTATTGTCCTCCAATAGTTGTGCTCCCTGCAAATAGTACCAAGTTGAAAACTCAAGATAGAACTCTTGACTTATGGTATCTTAATAATCAAAAGCAAACTGGAGAGGTCTTCAACCAAAGAGCCTTGATATATATATATAAAGTATTGCAAACCATTAGATGGAAATTAAAGAACTTAAGCTATAGCTCATGACTGTGTCCTTAAAATTATAATGCAAACTGAAAATTTGCATGTACATTTGAAAATTGCTAATATTATAAACAGAAAAATCTTTCGTGGAAAATTTTGATGCCAAAAAATTAAAGTCATTATATATATAAAAAATAAAAACTCTCAAGAGTGAAAGTCCACATACTTTAGTTGATTCATGTATTATAGATAAACATTAGTTTCATATTTCCATGAATATCTCCTCTCTGACTTTGAGAAGATCTCAATTTAATATATCCTCATGGAGAAACTTGTTTGTCATCCTTCTAGTACACTATTGCTTCTACCACAAACAGTGACTGCTAACTTTAAATTAGTAAGAAAGATCATGAACAAAAGGCATAGATTAGTAATTTAAATTTTCCAAAAGAAAAAAAATATAGAAATAAATATTTGTCTTCTAACCTTTGTTTCAAGTGAAGAGATCTCGTTCATAATCAGTTCACTCTGATAAGGAAAATAAAACTCATATAAACACCTACTTGAATCATGGTAGATATATATACATAGTTTGCAATAAAATTTAAAAAAATACATACCTTTGTTTCAAGAACACGCCCAAGTCCTGATTCAAGCAATTTTTCGAGTTGTTGTAATTCCTCTATATTCAATCCTTTAAGATCTTCTCCTCGCATTTGCCTATTATAAAAGGTTATATTAATAATAAAGGAATTTTTGCTAATTTACCAAAGTAAAAAGACAATATAACTACATTAAAATATTTACCGTAGTTCATGGCTCTTATCAGCAACTTCCTTGCTCAATCTGATGTTGTTGCTATTTTCCAGCTATATAAGAATAGAATTGCCAGTCAGTTCTGATATGTAACGATTGACAATTACTGGGAAAAAGAAATTTATATATGTGATGCCAAGTTAGCCAATGCAAGTGAGTTGGAAATCTCTTCCATTGCAGTTTTTGAATACTCAACTAGTTAAAAATATGCTTAATTAAAAAGTTATATTAGTGAACCCCAAGCCTTTTGGAAAATTCATCTCAGAAATTCTAATGGCATGCCTATGTCATTTTCCTTTAAACTCTTAAAACTTATATCGCAATCATAGTTATGCTATGATAACTAACAAAACTGATCAAATAAATTACCTGCAGTTCAAGCGATAGTTGGTCAAGCTTTCCGATGTTGTTAGAATGCAGATTATACCTTGAAATTGTGTCCTTCATGCTTCACAACGAAATGTATAAACTAAATATGTTAGACAGGTCAGAACTCATAGCAAAATTTGCCATGTATAGGACTAGTTAAAGCACATTGAACTGTTTGAAACTATACTGTAACTTAACATATATGGCAAGTGGAGTTTAAATTAATTGCTAGAATAAAGATCCCATCAGCCGGGAAGGCATCAAACCCTATTCATCATATATATGATCTATATAAACTTATAATGATTTTTAATCTAACTGAACTATCTATTCACCAAATGACATGTTTGTTATCTGTCATTACATCCAATCATCCATCATCCACCCCATATTTTTAAGCATTTGCAATTAGTTATAACATAATACAACCATTCAACTGATATATTGACTGATAATTTAAGTGAAAATCAAGAAAACCTAGCCATTTGAAAACTTACAAGAGATGAAAAGTCATATCCAATTTATTTAACTAACAAAGTTCATTCACCTTAAATTTAACAACTTTATAACACAATGTTATGTTCTAGTGAATGAAAATCTGAACAAACAGTAAAATTAGAGTAAAAAAGTGTCAACATGCCTTAGAGATTCTGTTACTAACAATTAACAAAGGATGTAATATGATATAACCACTTTGGCCTGCACAGAATAAAGAAGAATTTCAACAAACCCTTACAACGTGACATGATGAAGAGAAGAGCTTCTGTTATTCAGATGTATTGACTGAAAGGCCACAAAGGGAGGTGGAGTCACATATGAAGAAGGATCCCAGTTTAGGAGAAAACTTGGCTAAAGCAAATATATTTATTCATACTTATATCTACTACTACAGCTCAGATCAAATGGCCAAGGCAACCACTTCTTATTCATNACCATTAGATGGAAATTAAAGAACTTAAGCTATAGCTCATGACTGTGTCCTTAAAATTATAATGCAAACTGAAAATTTGCATGTACATTTGAAAATTGCTAATATTATAAAAAAAAAAATCTTTAGTGGAAAATTTTGATGCCAAAAAATTAAAGTCATTAAATATATAAAAAATAAAAACACTCAAAAGTGAAAGTCCACATAATTTAGTTGATTCATGTAATATAGATAAACATTAATTTCATATTTCCATGAATATCTCCTCTCTGACTTTGAGAAGATCTCAATTTAATATATCCTCATGGAGAAACTTGTTTGTCATCCTTCTAGTACACTATTGCTTCTACCACAAACAGTGACTGCTAACTTTAAATTAGTAAGAAAGATCATGAACAAAAGGCATAGATTAGTAATTTAAATTTTCCAAAAGAAAAAAAATATAGAAATAAATATTTGTCTTCTAACCTTTGTTTCAAGTGAAGAGATCTCGTTCATAATCAGTTCACTCTGATAAGGAAAATAAAACTCATATAAACACCTACTTGAATCATGGTAGATATATATACATAGTTTGCAATAAAATTTAAAAAAATACATACCTTTGTTTCAAGAACACGCCCAAGTCCTGATTCAAGCAATTTTTCGAGTTGTTGTAATTCCTCTATATTCAATCCTTTAAGATCTTCTCCTCGCATTTGCCTATTATAAAAGGTTATATTAATAATAAAGGAATTTTTGCTAATTTACCAAAGTAAAAAGACAATATAACTACATTAAAATATTTACCGTAGTTCATGGCTCTTATCAGCAACTTCCTTGCTCAATCTGATGTTGTTGCTATTTTCCAGCTATATAAGAATAGAATTGCCAGTCAGTTCTGATATGTAACGATTGACAATTACTGGGAAAAAGAAATTTATATATGTGATGCCAAGTTAGCCAATGCAAGTGAGTTGGAAATCTCTTCCATTGCAGTTTTTGAATACTCAACTAGTTAAAAATATGCTTAATTAAAAAGTTATATTAGTGAACCCCAAGCCTTTTGGAAAATTCATCTCAGAAATTCTAATGGCATGCCTATGTCATTTTCCTTTAAACTCTTAAAACTTATATCGCAATCATAGTTATGCTATGATAACTAACAAAACTGATCAAATAAATTACCTGCAGTTCAAGCGATAGTTGGTCAAGCTTTCCGATGTTGTTAGAATGCAGATTATACCTTGAAATTGTGTCCTTCATGCTTCACAACGAAATGTATAAACTAAATATGTTAGACAGGTCAGAACTCATAGCAAAATTTGCCATGTATAGGACTAGTTAAAGCACATTGAACTGTTTGAAACTATACTGTAACTTAACATATATGGCAAGTGGAGTTTAAATTAATTGCTAGAATAAAGATCCCATCAGCCGGGAAGGCATCAAACCCTATTCATCATATATATGATCTATATAAACTTATAATGATTTTTAATCTAACTGAACTATCTATTCACCAAATGACATGTTTGTTATCTGTCATTACATCCAATCATCCATCATCCACCCCATATTTTTAAGCATTTGCAATTAGTTATAACATAATACAACCATTCAACTGATATATTGACTGATAATTTAAGTGAAAATCAAGAAAACCTAGCCATTTGAAAACTTACAAGAGATGAAAAGTCATATCCAATTTATTTAACTAACAAAGTTCATTCACCTTAAATTTAACAACTTTATAACACAATGTTATGTTCTAGTGAATGAAAATCTGAACAAACAGTAAAATTAGAGTAAAAAAGTGTCAACATGCCTTAGAGATTCTGTTACTAACAATTAACAAAGGATGTAATATGATATAACCACTTTGGCCTGAATAGAATAAAGAAGAATTTCAACAAACCCTTACAACGTGACATGATGAAGAGAAGAGCTTCTGTTATTCAGATGTATTGACTGAAAGGCCACAAAGGGAGGTGGAGTCACATATGAAGAAGGATCCCAGTTTAGGAGAAAACTTGGCTAAAGCAAATATATTTATTCATACTTATATCTACTACTACAGCTCAGATCAAATGGCCAAGGCAACCACTTCTTATTCATCAATCAACATATGAAGTTAAGACATGCATTTCAATCAAGAGACTTAACCATGAAAACATAAAGACATGGTAATAGTTTATATGATAATTTATGTCATATGGTTAATCAAATTCAAAGGAATTTATAGAAATGTATATATTGATCCCCAAATTCATGGTAGAATTCAGAATTGATGTATTTCTATAGCAATCAACAATAATTATGCTTCCAACAAAGTAATAAGTTTGAGATTTAGGTGAAGTTTAACCGTGCAGCTCTGAGAAATAAGATTAATATCAAATTAATTATAAGAATACACATATATACTATATAACAAATGTTCCCCAAAAACCCATCTATATCAGCTCAAGAATGATCATGTTCACAACTATCACCTTAATAAACAGGTTACTCAATAAGAAATAGGAAAAACAAGTGATATTGTCATGAAACATAATGAACTACTGGTTCACTATAGTCACACAAAAAACAAAAATTAAGAATACCACAGGGGTGCCAAGTTATCTATACAACCAACCAATGTATTTACACCACCTATTAAAAATATTCTCTCTCATCAATCTTCATCATAAATGTGATTGAATTATTAATTTTAAAAACTATTTAACAACAGAATATTGGTTAGTGATACAGATGACGTAGTACCTCTATGGTATCATAGAAGTTCTTAATCATGTTAGCACCTTTTACAATTAAGTGTCAATATACATGATTTTTCCTTACAAATAGACATTTCCCATTGAATCTGGTTTGAGGCCATGGAGCCCTATTCTTCAAAAGTAATATCAGAATTCACTCCAAACTCAATCTAACATAAGTCCACAACATTTTACCCTCACAAGGCCACATGCAAGGAAAGTTCTCAAAAGCTTGTTTATACTTACAATCAAACAAACAAATTTTGGCTTAAATTGAAAGAAAGTTAATTCAACTTGTTCAGAATCGAGCACATTCATGCATATAAGACTCATCGATGACTAATGTAAGGTCAGTTTAAATTTTGAACAATTTTTACATGGTTACAATCAATCTTCAACATATATAATTATTAGAACTTGACTCGCTTTTGCACTTGAGAATCAAGCACATTCATGCATATAAGACTCATCGATGACTAATGTAAGATCAGTATAAATTTTGAACAATTTTTACATGGTTACAATCAATCTTCAATATATATAATTATTAGAACTTGACTCGCTTTTGCACTTAAGAAGAATTTAATTTATTATTAAGCTTATATATATATAGGATTTGATTGTAGATAGAGACTGAAACCTGTGCAGGGATAGGGGCGGATGTAGCCAAGTGGATCAAGGTAGTGGATTGTGAATCCACCATGCACGGGTTTGATCCCCGTCGTTCGCCAATCAATAAATGGACCTTTTGTTACGAAGACACAAGACAAACCTAGAAAGAATTTTTTCTGTATGTCATCTTGAGGCTTTCAAACGCATCCAAGCAATTGGTATCCGATTGAAATAGAAAGATAGAAGCATAGATTCGCGCATTTATTTATTTATTTATGTATTTAAAGGATTTGATCGTAGATAGAGACTGAAGCCTGTGCAGGGATATGGGCGGATGTAGCCAAGTGGATCAAGGCAGTGGAATGTGAATCCACCATGCACGGGTTCGATCCCCGTCGTTTCCCACATAAAATGAACCTTTGTACGGACAACAAGACAAACATAGAAAGAATTTTTTCTTGCATGTCATCTTGAGGCTTTCAAACGCATCCAAGCAATTGGTATCCGATTGAAGAGATAGATATATATATTATATATATATATATATAATATATATATATATATATATATATATACTATATATATAACTTATGAGATCAACTCAAGCTCAATAATATATATATATGTATATATATATATCTTATGAGATCAACTCAAGTTCAAGCTTAGAAAACTTACAAATATTATATACATGTCCAAGCTAAACAACCCAAAACTCAACCAAACATTTTCAAACCCTTGCATAAAAAAGTCTCATTAGAAGGTCATTTAGCTAGACTCTTTCACCTTAAATGAACTAACATCGAGCTTAATTTAGAAGGTCAACTAGAGTCTTTCACCTTAATTAAACCAACATCTAGCTTGATTTTAGCTTGGTTAATTACTTTATTGGCCTGCTCGGTTTTGCTGACCAACTTAATCATGTTTATTGAAATGATAAGAGTCATTATTCAAATCAGCTAGCCTTTGAAACCAAGAAAGTTAAATGGCTGTCTGCCACTATGGAAACCCAAAAATACAAGAGGACTTTTCATGCGGAACCTTGAATGATAAGGACGACACCAACATTCTCAAAAACTCAAAAGGCTTTAAATTTGATAAAAATTTATGGTCTTATGACACATTCATGAACATTAATTATGATAAGTTTGAATATTAATGCTTGCCATAAGATGCTTAACCATCGACCATAACTTTGAATATCAACAAGTAAAAATTCTTTGCCAATCTATCTTTATTTCCAGCTAGTCTCGCTGAATTATGAGAGCGTAATTTGTTATACTCAAGACAATATAATGTTCAAATATTAGAACAAAACTATATCAAAGTTAAAGTAAAACTTTAATTCACTGAATCTATTGATACTTACTCCTCCCCTCTTCTTTCATATCAAGATAGAAAATGCTAATTAAAATAAAACTTGTAACATCTGCTTCAACCACTATTCATTATTGTTCAGTTTTTTAATGAGAATGATCTGCTTCATATCTTACATTTCGTTATTTAACCTAATTATGATATTTTTTTTTTCACTAAGGACTGGCAGATTTTTAAATCATGAAATGATAACCATCAATTCTTATTTTTTTTTTTTTAAAAAAAAAATTAAAAATTAACAGCATTTTCATAACCATCAATATATAGGTCTGGAAAGTTGCTGTCAAACATACATAGATTACTTGTAATCTTGTATCCATTTCATACACAAACAAACACAATAAATAACAACTCTACCTAACATGCACCCAGAAATTATTTATAATTTTACTGATGAAATGATAAGTATTAATATGTTCATATCATTAACAATATTATTTAACTTCAAACCTTATTATCAAACAAACAATTAAATATTATACATATACAATACTATTAACCCATCCCCCATGCATCCTCACTCAACCTGTGTTCTTTCGAAAACTATTTATACTTATACAATTGACTCAATGATATTTTTACAATATTTATTTTGTTAACTACCATAACAGTATCCTAGATTATAGATACGTAATAAGGAATGTAATTAAGCTAGAACGTGACCTGAAAAATAAACTAAAATAATTACTTCATATATTTAACTTAAGACATATAACATAATTGTTATAATGTAAATTTATATTTCTCACCTTGACACCAATTAAATAATTAAATATAGGCGTACGTACATTCATCATATGGTTGAACTCGTTGAATATTTAAAGTAGTTGAGCTCAAATACAGAGATGAAGTTATAATGTTGGTATTTGTTTTGTTATTTTATGACAAAATAATAGGTCAATTAAGAATATGAGGAAAATGTTTGAGACGTTGATTTTATGCGATCTGTTCATATTTCAAGAAAAGTCACCCCACAAGCCACAACGGGATCGAGACTCCGCCAAAGTCTGTGAACCCGCTGTAACAAGCAACCATAGAAATCAAAGTTTAAGGTCTGACGCGAGACTGCTGTTGACGAGAAAATCTAAAAATGCAATTCAATGGAAGAGATAACAAAGATCTTGGAAGTGGCCGTGAGGATTTTCACTCTTAATTAATATAAACTCTAAAGAGTCCATAGAATTAATCAAGTCTGAGAGTGTGAACCGAAGTACGACGTTTTTTTGAAAGCGACCATGGAATTTCAGCAAAGAAGTTGCTTTATTCCCTTCTGTAAAAAAAATTTCTTGGTGCTTGAAAGATCGAACGTAATGGGAAAGAGTAAAAACTTGAAGGAGTCTCTCCCACGCGCGGACAAACACAACGACAAAGAGACGAAAGCGCATAAACGCAGACACGGGAAGACAAAGGACCGAAATAATAGGTGGAGTTCAAGAAGAAAAGTTATAGATTTATCGTACGGAATTTTAATATGGAGAAAAAAAAATTGGAATTGGAAAATACCTGGAGGCGCTGCAGTACTCAAAGAGCTTGCCAGTAGCTGAGAAAATGATGAGAGCAACCTCGGCGTCACAGAGAACAGAAAGCTCTTCAGCTTTCTTAAAGAGACCTCGCCTCCTCTTAGAGAAGGTGACTTGCCTGGCCGTTACGTTATCAATCTTCTTGATCTTGATCTTCTCTCTCGCCATTCTTCACCCTCCAAAAATCATCAACCCATAACTTTCACATTTTCTAAGTATAAGAAAGTAAGAANTTTTTAATCTTTCAGATTTGTTTGTGATTGATTCTTTGTTAGATTAGTGTTAGTGAAAGAAACTGACTCTTAGATTTGTTTGGAGCAAGAAGATTGACCTTGATGATAAAAAGTTGATTATGACTCGCTTATTGGTAAACTTGTTTTTAATTTTATTAATTACTAATATATTGAATATTGTTTTTTTAGTAGAAAAAGTTTGAGATTGATTTGAATGATCCTTTAGTCCTTGAGTACCTTAATTAGCTTATGGGTAGGGTTTATTTCCATAATCATTTTTCACCAAACAAATAATTCAAAGGTTTGAAATATTTATTTTTGAATAATTTTTTATTTAATGTGTATATTGTAATTGTTATTTATTTGTTTTTTTTTAATATTAATTGTCTTTTATTTGTTTATTTTTCGAATATTAGGATCTTTCTTAAGGCCAGCTCTAAGGGGAGGTGCATTTATTCTATGACACTCATTTTAGCAGTAAAAGAAATACTTGGATAAATGAAGCCAAGGTTCAATATGTAAGTATTATGTAGTGTATTTCATTTTTTTTGCATAAAATTTTGTTATATTTTTATATTATATTTATATTATAACCTAATACCTTTTAATTTTTTATTTTATAAAATTATATTATTTTAATTTATATATTTGTGTGTATGAACATATATATTATTTTTGTAGGAACAAATCGTGGATTGGGTTATGGTCCAAAACCACCTACATTTTCTAATACCTTTTAATTTTTTATTTTATAAAATTATATTATTTTAATTTATATATTTGTGTGTATGAACATATATATTATTTTTGTAGGAACAAATCGTGGATTGGGTTATGGTCCAAAACCACCTACATTTTCTAATACCTTTTAATTTTTTATTTTATAAAATTATATTATTTTAATTTATATATTTGTGTGTATGAACATATATATTATTTTTGTAGGAACAAATCGTGGATTGGGTTATGGTCCAAAACCACCTACATTTTCTAATACCTTTTAATTTTTTATTTTATAAAATTATATTATTTTAATTTATATATTTGTGTGTATGAACATATATATTATTTTTGTAGAAACAAATCGTGGATTGGGTTATGGTCCAAAACCACCTACATTTTCTAATACCTTTTAATTTTTTATTTTATAAAATTATATTATTTTAATTTATATATTTGTGTGTATGAACATATATATTATTTTTGTAGGAACAAATCGTGGATTGGGTTATGGTCCAAAACCACCTACATTTTCTAATACCTTTTAATTTTTTATTTTATAAAATTATATTATTTTAATTTATATATTTGTGTGTATGAACATATATATTATTTTTGTAGGAACAAATCGTGGATTGGGTTATGGTCCAAAACCACCTACATCTTCTAAGACTTAAAGGCGAGCCAATCAAGAAGTTTTAGAGGAATTCACACACTTGCGTGAGGAGATGCAAGAACCACGAGGCATAAAAGGAAGAATTTTGCCAATATAGGCAAATGATGGAGAAAATGCAGCAGTTCATCTTAGTTAATATCGGTTTTCTGATGGCTCACAGACATTCTTGGGCCAATTTCCACCAGATCCTCCACCACCTGCAACAATTTGAGTTTTCAATTGTTACTTTTTGTTGAATATTACAATTTAGTCAACTTTATATATTTTTAACTTTTTATTTGAAAACTAACATGTATAGTTCTATAATATATTTGATTTGATATATTTGTGTGATTTCAATTAATTACATTTACAAATTAATATTTACGGTTTAAGAATTAAATTTTAAAATGTCTCAGATAAATTAAATATTAAGGCTTCGTTTGACTCACATTTGGGAATACTACTATTAGTATTCCCAATAAAGTTAAACAATAAAATTGTAAAAACTCACAATGTTATTCAACTTTTTATAAACCTCCTAAATTTGTTAATTTAATTAAATACCCCTAAATAATTTTTTAGAAATTGCAAAAAAACTCCAGCAACCCATATTTACCAGATTCGGGGCTTACATTTGGGAATACTACTATTAGTATTCCCAATAAAGTTAAACAATAAAATTGTAAAAACTCACAATATTATTCAACTTTTTTAAACCCCCTAAATTTGTTAATTTAATTAAATACCCCTAAATATTTTTTTAGAAATTGCAAAAAAACTCCAGCAACCCATATTTACCAGATTCCGGCCACCACCGCAGGAAAATGGCCGGAATCTGGTATAATGGCGCACTACCAGCTGAATCTGGCCGGTAGTGCACCGATCTAGCCTTTTCCGGCCATATCCACAATGGATCTAGCCGGAAAAGGCCAGATCTTTGGCCGTAGTCAGTCGTCAACAACGGCCAACACATGGTCATCGTTGATGAGCAAATACGGCCAAATCTGGCCATAGATCTGGCCTTTGCCGGCCAGATCCACCGTGGATCTGGCCGGAAAAGGCCATATCGGCGCAAGACCGGCAAGATCCAGCCGGTCATGCATCGATACGATGACTCCGACCACCCTCCGGCGGTGGTGGCCGGCTGTCCATATTTAATGGATGGGTTGGAGGTGTTTTTGTTAACTTTTAATGTTTTATTATAGGGGTTTTTAATAAATAAACAAACATAGGGGGTGTTTAGTAAATAAACAAATATAGAGGGTATTTTTATTTATTTTTAAATCCTACATCGTAATACCCGCCCAATTCAACTTTTTTTAACTTTTTTCCAAAACCTTTTCTAAAAAGTGTAAAAAAGTGAACCAAACGGAGCCTAATTACTTTAGGCGACAACTCATATTTTATCGCACTACATGTTAGGCAACAAAATGTCATATTTTGTCGCTATATACTTTAAGCGACGCACACAATTTTGACGTTGCTACTAACTGTATGCAACAAAAATACACATTTCGTCGCAGTATATCATAGGCGAGAAAAATTCACATTTCGTCGCGGTATACGTTAGGCAACACAAACACACATCTCATCGCGGTATAGTGTAGGCGACACAATAGAGAGTACATTGCTATTAACTTTAGGCGACGACAACTAATATTTCACCGGTAAATAGTTTTAGCGATGAAAATGGTATAGGCGACAATTTTTTCAGTTTGTCGCTAGATTTAGCGACAAATTTTAACAAATCGTCGCCTAAAATAAAGCGCGACATGCCTACTGCGACGATCGTGGTGACGATTTTCTTCCGTCGCTAAACATATAGCGCAACGATTTCTAGGTTTTTAGCAATGAAAAAATTCGTAGCTAAAGGCCCTTTTTGTTGTAGTGCCATGAATTTTATTATGGTTAGAAAGAATAGAAGAGTAGCAATAAGAGAAAGAATAGAAAGAGTAAGAAAGAAAGAAATAGAGAGAATTAGAAAGAAAGAAATAGAGAGAATTAGAAAGAAAGAAAAGAACAGTGAGAATTAGAAACAAAGAAAGAAAGAAGAAGAGAATTAAGTAAGGAAAGAATCAAAGAAGAAGAAAAGTTAAGGGATTTACTTACTGAGCATTTTTATGCTCACCCCGTTGTTTTTTCATGTTTTTGCAGGAAATAGGTGAGCAGAGGTCGGAAGGACGTCGACAAGCGGAGAGAATTGGCTTTACTGTCCACCGTTGCTAAGTTTTTGTACTTGTTATTTTGAAATATGTAAAGAATTATATTTTGTACGTAAAGAAAAATTTGGGCCCAACTATTTTCATATGCTAATTATGTATGTTTTAGAAAGAAGTCATTACATTTTTGGTATCAAAGGAAAGATTTTGGGATTTGACAGTGTGCCATTCTCACCGTCGCGACGTTCCGTAGCCTACTATTGTAAGTTAAATTATTTCCTTACTTAAAGTGTGGCATGAATTGATTAAATGTGGTTGTTTTGTAGATGAGAGGTAGAGGTAGAACACGNTTTTTTAGAAATTGCAAAAAAACTCCAGCAACCCATATTTACCAGATTCCGGCCACCACCGCAGGAAAATGGCCGGAATCTGGTATAATGGCGCACTACCAGCTGAATCTGGCCGGTAGTGCACCGATCTAGCCTTTTCCGGCCATATCCACAATGGATCTAGCCGGAAAAGGCCAGATCTTTGGCCGTAGTCAGTCGTCAACAACGGCCAACACATGGTCATCGTTGATGAGCAAATACGGCCAAATCTGGCCATAGATCTGGCCTTTGCCGGCCAGATCCACCGTGGATCTGGCCGGAAAAGGCCATATCGGCGCAAGACCGGCAAGATCCAGCCGGTCATGCATCGATACGATGACTCCGACCACCCTCCGGCGGTGGTGGCCGGCTGTCCATATTTAATGGATGGGTTGGAGGTGTTTTTGTTAACTTTTAATGTTTTATTATAGGGGTTTTTAATAAATAAACAAACATAGGGGGTGTTTAGTAAATAAACAAATATAGAGGGTATTTTTATTTATTTTTAAATCCTACATCGTAATACCCGCCCAATTCAACTTTTTTTAACTTTTTTCCAAAACCTTTTCTAAAAAGTGTAAAAAAGTGAACCAAACGGAGCCTAATTACTTTAGGCGACAACTCATATTTTATCGCACTACATGTTAGGCAACAAAATGTCATATTTTGTCGCTATATACTTTAAGCGACGCACACAATTTTGACGTTGCTACTAACTGTATGCAACAAAAATACACATTTCGTCGCAGTATATCATAGGCGAGAAAAATTCACATTTCGTCGCGGTATACGTTAGGCAACACAAACACACATCTCATCGCGGTATAGTGTAGGCGACACAATAGAGAGTACATTGCTATTAACTTTAGGCGACGACAACTAATATTTCACCGGTAAATAGTTTTAGCGATGAAAATGGTATAGGCGACAATTTTTTCAGTTTGTCGCTAGATTTAGCGACAAATTTTAACAAATCGTCGCCTAAAATAAAGCGCGACATGCCTACTGCGACGATCGTGGTGACGATTTTCTTCCGTCGCTAAACATATAGCGCAACGATTTCTAGGTTTTTAGCAATGAAAAAATTCGTAGCTAAAGGCCCTTTTTGTTGTAGTGCCATGAATTTTATTATGGTTAGAAAGAATAGAAGAGTAGCAATAAGAGAAAGAATAGAAAGAGTAAGAAAGAAAGAAATAGAGAGAATTAGAAAGAAAGAAATAGAGAGAATTAGAAAGAAAGAAAAGAACAGTGAGAATTAGAAACAAAGAAAGAAAGAAGAAGAGAATTAAGTAAGGAAAGAATCAAAGAAGAAGAAAAGTTAAGGGATTTACTTACTGAGCATTTTTATGCTCACCCCATTGTTTTTTCATGTTTTTGCAGGAAATAGGTGAGCAGCGGTCAGAAGGACGTCAATAAGCAGAGAGAATTGGCATTACTGTCCACCGTTGCTAAGTTTTTGTACTTGTTATTTTGATATATGTAAAGAATTATATTTTGTATGTAAAGAAAAATTTGGGCCCAACTATTTTCATATGCTAATTATGTATGTTTTAGAAAGAAGTCATTACAGACAAACATGGCATTGCCGTATGGTCCCACTTTTAGGCATTCACATAAGTTGTTTCGTGCTTCGAACGACCCAACCAACATAATTCCTCTGGGAAAAGCAGCTAAGCCGAATGACTGCCTAAACGGGCCATGTCTAGCTCAACTTCAAAAGATTCCTACTATCTTTGTTCGGGTCCATTCGGCCACCATGGCCAAACCTAACCGCCAATGCCCCAAGGGCATTAACAAACGTTCCAAGTCAAATCCTTTGTATAAGAATATCGGCTCATTCGCATCCTGTATGCGACTAATTGAATCTACTTTCCAAAGCTAAGTACCCCTTAACTTAGAGAGTGGGGGACAAACTGTATGGGCCAAAAATCGTGTTGGGCTTGACGAGGCCCAATAGATAAGATAGACATATTACGGCCCAAGCCTTAGCCTAGTTCTGGTTAGGCCTACACTTAAATTCACCTTGCAAACTGCCCTCTCTATGAGTTAGGCTATCCTGCAAGCTAAGCTCGGTCAAGCCCACTAGACCACAACAGTCCATAAATAGGAAACATAATCCTATTATGTTTCCACTTCTATCAAGATCCTGGATCACATTCATAAATGTTAAGCTTAACTTGATAAGGAAAGAAGATCCTATCTCTTTCCTAATTACAACTCCTTTACCTAGTAGGACTCAGAGTCCTACTAGAATTGGAACCTCTTGGGTTCACTATATAAGCAAGGGCAAGCCCCCTCATTATTCATTTAGAAATTACCCGCTACACCTAAGCTCTCAAAGTTCTTGCTATCAAAAACCGCTGCATTATTCCTGCATTCCTTCCCATCCTTAGCCCTTGCTAAAATACTCTTAACCTCGTTGACTTGAGCGTCGGAGTGTCTAAGGTAGGCACCACACCGGTGTCTATCTAGCATTCACGTTCCCTTTTGCACTTTGTGCATGTACAATAAAATGTCAGTGGCCCACTTCGTATAGGATCAATCCCTCTCAATTTGATCATAGATTTTACTATCTACACTTACCGCTCGACAGGACTAACACAATTAATCATCAAATAGCAACTGGTTTAACAATTTGAGTTCCTAATAAGAATATCTTGGCATACAAACATCCTCCCTTTGGTTCCATTAACATACATGAATGTTTTTCCTGAAAACATAATCAACAAAAATTAATTGATTTTCATATTAAAATAGTTAGGAGATATACTTACAATTCAGCAAAACAAAATACTTGACAACAAAATCAACCACAGTTAATTGATTTTCATATTAAGATTGTTAAGAAATATAATTACCGTTATTGATTCTATTAAAATACATAAATGTTTTTCCTAAAAACATAATCAACAAAATAAAATTGATTTTCATATTAAAAATAATTAGGAGATATACTTACAGTTGGCATAACAAAATACCTGAAAACAAAATCAACAAAAGTTAATTCATTTTCATATTAAGTTGTAAGAAATATACTTACTGTTCGGCATGTCTAAAACAATTAATCATTTAAATAGCAACGGTTTAACAATCTGAGTTCCTAATAAAAACATCTGCATACAAACATTGTAAGCCCCGCTTGAGTACATAGTTAAGATTTGTGTATCATTGATTCGGTTTCAATTGAGTTGTATGTGAATTGGTTGAGTGTTTGCCTTGAAATTGGTTGAGTTTTGAGGACTCTTAAAATTTCAGTCTTCGCCGGGGCGAAGAATAGTCTTCGCGCCGCGGCGACGGTTGGCTGAGTAAGGCAGTGTCGGCTCTGTACTTTCGTCGGGGCGACGGAAGTTTCTTCGCCGCGGGAAGAGCCAGTTGAAAAGTTTAATGAGTTCTAGAGAATTCTTCCTTTGGGGCACAAGACCATTCTACCCCTAATTAGTAGGAAAAGGGGAGTAAAATGTAAGGAATTCATGGAGAATAGGTTAGTGTGGGGATGTGATTGTAATGAATCAAAGGATATGGATGGAATCCAAGAAAGAGTAAGGGCAAAATGGGAAGCTTGTGTATAAGTTGAGCTAAAAGGGTTAAGTGAGAGAAAACTTCATTCCACATTTCCAACGCCTCTTCATTCTCTATTTCCTCTCAAATTTCCTTCATTTTCCAAGGATTTCTAAGGACTTTTAAGTAGGTTTTAGTGGAGTTCTAATCTAAAGCATCCTAAGGTAAGGATTCTTGCCTTAGATGAGAGTTATTATGTTTGATTAAAGTCTTATGTGTTGTTGTTTAAAGTTGTAGGAGAAAGCAAGCTACCAAGGAAAATGAGAAGTGTTAGAGAAGTTATTCCCTCACAAGGTAAGTAAATCAACAAGTTGAGTTTGAATAAGCTTTGAGTAGAGATTAGAGATTGAGTAGAGATGTATGCATGTATAAATATGTATTATGCTTGTTGAGGAATTGAGTTGAGATGAGTAGCTAATTGGTGGTGTGGATACACTCATGTATGAGAAGTGTTTAATGTGTATTGAGAAATGGAAATTGAGATGAAGTTTGAGAGATGTGTAAACCTATTTGGAAGTGCTTCTTGACAGGGATTATGATTATATCAGGGATTTTTCTCCATTTTGGATGGCTAGAGAATGAAGTAGAGTAGTAATTATAGTAGAGTATTTATAGGCACTGAGTTGCTTGATGAAATGCCTAAGTGAAAGCATGTTACCAAACTGCCATGTCACAGCTGTGACTTTCTAAGTGATTTTTTGGCATCTTACGGATTGAAATGGGCTTGACCAAAACATAAGAGTTATAGCCTTGTCTCTAAGCTTTAAAACGAGACAAAATCGTAGCAATCCGATGTTTATAACATCAAGTTATTCCCTTTTTATGTGCCTGCGCAGAAATGATTGTCTTTAAGGCACCATTGCATTTATGCTTTCATAAGTGCAGCATGAGCGTCCAGACGCATTATTTATGCACTTAAAGAGTCACTTGGAAATAGTAGAGAATGTGAGTATAAGCTAATTTAAGAGTAAAGAGAGAAAGAGAGAATGAGCACTAGAGAACAAAGAGAAAGTAGTGCTAAACAAAAGAGAATAGAGTAGGTTGTGCGATGGGGAACCGTGAGTTATGGGTAGAGTATTCCCGCATGTACGCCACATTGAGAGAGCGGCATGAGTAGAGAGAGAGAGAAGTGGTGTAGCCCGTGAGAGTGCATGCGGATGAGGGCTATACCCGAGAGTACCCGAGAGAGAGGGATATACACTCACATGGCCAAGGGTTCTGAATCCATGCATAAACGAGTCTGATCGGCTAGTGAGTAGAAGTCACATAGAGTGGGAGCGAGTCCCGGCCGTGCCTCCGGTAAGATGAGGCCGTGACTACTAAAGAGAGTTAGTAAAAGAGTTATGAGAAAGAGAAAGTAGAGAGAAGTATAAGAGAGAGTAAATGAGAATTGTAAGGAAAGAATTAGAGAGAGAGAGTTCGGGGATAGATGAGTAGAGGATTTACTTACTGAGCATTAGTTGTGTCCCCGCTGTTTTCTATGTTTTGCAGGACCTAGGTGAGGATACAGTCAGAAGGGCGTCGGCAAGCGAAGAGATATGGCTACACTGTCCACCTTGTTTTGATGTTTTTGTACATGATACAACTTTTTGTAAAAGAATGTATATGTTAATAAAAGAAAAAAATTGGGCCCAACTTTTATGCTTTCTTACATGTTTACTATGTATATTTTTAAAAAGAATACGAGTAGAATGGAGTCGTTACAAACATCCTCCTTGTATTCCAATAAAATGCATGAATGTTTTTCCTGAAAAAATAACAACAGAAATTAATTGTTTTTCGTATTAAAATAGTAATTAGTGTTAGAGTAGATGCCCTAGAGCAATCAATTATTGTAGAATTGACTCTTTGGAAAAATGTTCATTAATCAAATAAAGGCATTTATTCTATATCGCGTAAATCATTATTATTGCAATATGATTGATATATGTCCTTAGAATGGTAGAGTCGTGACGAGGGTATCAAGTGTTTCAAATCTGATAGTGAGAACCTATAGCACATATGGCGGCCATTCTAGAAAACTCCGTAGCCCCAGTATTATTCTGAAATAGGGCACAGAATACGGTAAGGCTATCATAGTGTTGAACGACCTGTCGAAAGGCAGGTACTGATCTCACTTGTCAAGGTTGTTGGTGACAACCTGGTGCAACACATGGTGTTTGTTGTAGGCGATTACACCACAGCAAGTTCACTGAGAACCACCAGAGGATTCCATATGGATGGTAACCCTAGTGTCTATGGAACAAATCTCTAACGAATGGGGGTGCATGTGATCCTTAGACTTGAGATCACCGGAGCGCCTTGTGCACGATTGGTGTAGTTTGACGCTAGCCTAACGCAGTTCTTTTCAAAGCTGTCAATACGGTGGTGATTGGTGCATCAAGGAGTGTATCAAGCTATGGTGGATTGACAGAGGATTCATCACTCCCGGGTATGGGAGAAAGTTACTCACGGCGCAATCAGTATATGGTAATGACACTAAAACTGTGGCACAGTGGGATTGAGTTGTTGCTCTATCCAGTTTATAATACGGGTCATTGGTCCAGAAACTGAATAAATAATATCGAGAGTAACCGAAGGTTGACACTATTTATATGTCTCGTCTCGTCGAGATAACGAATGATGAAAGGAGAATTGCACGGTAACATATCGTTGACAGGTAGCTATTTGCTGAATCCGAATCTATCGGGTGGCCATGATGCCTTGCTAGGGGCCAATCTTGGTCTGTGTATTAGTGAGATGATTATGGTGTTAATCGCGATACTATACACATGCCGATATGATGAGGAGCCTATGGGTCACACACATAGAAGACAATTTAAGATGCAAGAAGAAAGAAGGGTGTTTTCGTCTTTTAAGGCGAAGGGTATTTTGGTAATTTCACAGTGAATATAAATTGCGAGGGGTTAGCCTTATTTAATTGTTAGAAAAATTAAAAAAGTGAAATTACGTTAAATGTGTGTTCGCACATATTTAAATATATTAATATATGTTATGTTAATATATATTTAAATATATATAATCGATTTTAATTGATAATGATGGAAAATAAAATAAATCAAATTGGGAGTGTTTGGCAACATGGGGCGTTGAGTTGGAGCCCAAGCCTATTCCATATGGGATTAGGGCAACTTAATTAACTATAAAAAGAAAAATGTGTTAATTAAATGAGATAGGATTTTTTTGAAAAAAAAAAACAGCAGCCCCTCTTTGATAATACACTCCCACGTAGTAACATTTGTGTGCCTAAAATCAAATCAATTGATTTTGTTTTTCTTAATCTGAAGCAAAGAGGATCTAGCAAATCCTCTTGGTTCTTTTGAGATTGTCTTAGTATGGACTACACAGGTTCGATCCTACCTTGGATCGGTTAGCAAAACATTCGTCGACAAATTTGGAGGAGCCTCCAACGTGCATTTGTTTCTTTAAACTCATGTTGAATATTTATGCAGATTTTATTTAATATAAATTGTAAAATTATACCCTTGATCTTGGCTCATGTAAACGATCCCTGAGTTATATTATTTTTGTTTCCGCTACGTATACGGGACCGTTTACTAACAATTAGGAGATACTTATAGTTTTATATTAAAATAGTTAGGAGATATACTTACAATTTGGCAGAACGAATTGAAATAACAACTGGTTTAACAATGTAAATTCCTCACTCAAACATCCTGCCTTTATTCCATGTCAATTCCTGGATCTTTGACCTATAAACAACAACAAAAAATCATCAATAACCAGAAGTATTATTAACACCAACTAACATGACCTATAAACAATTAATAAAAGACCAAACGTATTGTCGATACCAACTAACATATTGTGATAATACACAACTGAACAGACGGCCCTTTTATATCTCTTTATTTAGACCTTTCAAATGTCAATGCAATTGTAACACCCACATCAAGGTACGTAAATTTATTTATGCCCTAATACCCTTAGTTGGATTTCTTTGATGTTACCTTAGACAAATGTGAAGAAAATCCCTTAAAACTTCATTAGGGGTAAAATGGTTTTTTCACTCATAACTAGATGAAAAAGTAGGGAGTGAAAGGAAGCAAAATAATGTGAAGAAGATAATAAAAATGAGGGTATTTTGGTAATTGACTAAAGGATATGGATGGGATTTCATAGAAAGTGCAAGGGCAAAATGGGAATACATGCATATATTATTATATATAAGGTTTCATTAGAAGAAACCCTAGCCATATTTCAGCCCTTGTACACGCCACCCTCGCCTCTTTTTCTTTCAAATTTCTTCACTAAATTTCAAAGGAAAATCATAGGATTTGGCTTGGATTTTTATAGATTTTCAATCTTAAAGCATCCAAAGGTAAGATTCTAGCACAAGCAGTGTGATTAAACTTTAAAGTTTTAAATTCTTATAGTTTTAAATTCTTATGGTTTTTATATGATCTAGGTCCAATAGGAAGAGCCTTTTAGCAAAGGGGGGTTATATCACACATTCAAGGTAAGTAAACCCAATTTTAGCCTTGATTTGAACAAGACTTGTGTAGAATGATTAATGGACATCGAGGTGTTGACCAAGTTGATGTTCCCAAATATTCTCAAGATCCTTTGCAAGGAATTGGCGGTTCAATGACTAGGGCAAAAACAAAGAGGATGAAAGAGGTTGTGCATGACTTGATCATGGAAGTGCAATACAAAGAGGCCGTACTAGAAGACTCTAAGACTAAATTCGAAGATTTCAAAGCTTCATCAAGGATGGTCTATTATCTTTTTATGCAAGGGGTAGATTCGGAAGATCAAGTTGGATGCAAGGATTAATTTAGGAATTAATTTTCATTTATTTAATCTTGGGCTTTTTTTTTTATGTTTTAATTATCATTACATTCTTTAGTCTTTTATTTATTTATGGTTTATTTAGGCCCAGTTCGCTTGTACTTAGGCCCAACCCGTTTTTCAATTAGCTAGGGTTTTCTTTTAGGGTTTGTTGCTTATAAAAAGGGGCAGCCATGTTATTTTTTGGGGATAGATTATTATCAATTGAAGTTTATTACAGAAAGCTATTTGCTTTGCCTTCTTGTGTTCTTGATTGAATGCTTGAATCTCAACTTATCAAAGGGAGTGATCAACCTTTGTGGCGTCTCAAGATTAGGGTTTTAAGGACTTAGTTTCCTTAGGGTTCTAATTCGATCATCCTCAATACATTCCTAGCAAAACAACTTGTTCATATTCCATCAATGATTCTTGCATGTTTGTATGTGTTTGTATGTGAGAATTGTTGGTTGTTTTTTATGTTGAATGATGTATAATTTCTAGCCATGAGAAGTAGTGCTTGAGTATGTGATGAATTGGTGGAATTATGGAAGAATTAGTGTTGAAATTTTGAAGTGTTGAGATTTGTTGAAATCGACCAAGTTTATGGCTACAATTAGTGAGTTTTTGCTCAAATTTTGGTGGATTTAGAGAGATATGGAAGTGTAGCCAACTTGCTTGTTGCATGTGCATATGAATTGTTTGATGAAAATCCAAAGAGAAAATGCATGCATGAGTTGGCTAAACCCTATTGAAGAAATGGTTAGAGAAATGCAAGAATTGAAGTAGAAAGATTATGTTGGGCTTAACCAATTGTAACTTTTAGTATTCAAGAGTGCATTTTGTTTTGCCAAAATTTAGAATATCACTTAGTCATGTTAGTTCCATGAGAGAAATGACCCTTAGTGTTTGGTTCTAGTTACTTGAACATTTACTACTTCTTGAATAGCACATGAAAGTGTTAGAAAAGAATTGCATGTTGAAGTGTTACTTTGACATGGCATTTGTGATAGTAGAGAATGGTAGAATATGTCATGACATATCATTATGCCATAATGAGTTTTCAAGTTTGTGTATGTGAACATGGAAAGAATATCAAAAAAGGGGCTTGATCATACATATATTATGCATATGATTTATGTATATATAGCCTTGATTTGGTAAATGAGAATATTAAAGAAAATGTTAGCAAAGAATGAGAAAAGAAAGAAAGAAAATGGCTTATATATTCTTTTTAAACTAACATGAAAATATGTATATTTTCTCATTTACTAAAGAATGCAAGCATAGAATTTCCATAGCTTGGAAATTCATTTAGAAATGTGTATAGTATCTCTTTCTATTTCTCTTTCTACAGCATGTTATGTTGAGATGCAGAAAATTCCCACATGCACGCCGCCATCAGTGAGCGGCCTCAACATAGCAGAAAAGAATTTGTACAATCCGTCAGCAGTATATGTGGATGAGGACTGTACCTAGCGAAAATACCTACATGCATGCCGCCATCAGTAAGCGGCCTCAGCATAGCAGAACATAATTAGTAAAGTCTGTCAGCAGTGCATGTAGATGAGGACTGTACCTAGTATACACTCACATGGCCAGGGTTCCAAATTCATGCCTCAACCTAGTCTGATCGGCAAACCAAAACAGAAAAGAAAAGAAAGAGATACAAAACAAGAGACAGAAAACAGAAAAGAAAAGAAAGAGATACAAAACAAGAGACAGAAAACAGAAAAGAAAAGAAAGTTCTTTTCTCAGAAAAGTTTATTATTCTGCATATATATTATGCTACTTGCATGATTTAGCATTTCTTATGTGCACGACGATGTATAGTTTTATTAATTGTCTTTGCACATTGGTAAGTAGCAAATCAGAATATCATAAAAGAATGCAGAATATCAGAAAAGAATGCAGAATATCAGAAAAAATAAAGTGAGAAAAGGAAAGTCAGAATATGAGTAACGGAAGAAAAATAATAGTGCAGTTTGGTTTACTTACTGAGCAATTAGTGCTCACTCCGTTATTTTACTGTTTTGCAGGTACTAGATGATTTACGGTCGGGTGGGACGTCAAGAAGCAGAGGAGTTTGGCGGCACTGTCCAAGATTATCTTGTACTTATTAAAGTATATTAGTTGTTTTGTGTATATACTTATATGAATTAAAATCAGAACTTTCGGATTTTACATTATATACCTCTATGTATATATGTTTACAAAAGTTATTTAGTGGATTTTGTCATATATTTCTTAAAGAATTACTAGCTAGAGAGAATATTACAGCAACTAAATAAAGAAACATTTGTAATGCAATAACAGGTAGCTATATAATTATTATTAGCAATTCTAGTAGAGGTCATTAAACCACACTTCAACGTGTCAAAATGGAGCAATTGTAGAGCTACAAAACATAATTGAAGAGACTGACTCCAATCTTTATATCTTTTTATTTAGACCTTTGAAATGCCAATACAATGTAGCTATATAATTGTTATTATATACATTCAACGTGTCAAGATGGTTAGACATTTGGAATGCCAATGCAATACACTTATATAATTATTATTAATACATATCCAACATGTCAATGAGTAATTAATACAACACCCAACGTGTCAAGATTGGAATTTGAGTGGGGTCATTAAAACCGCGCATTCAACGTGTCAATCCAATATATCAAATGGAACAATTCTAACCCCACAAATGAGTCCAACATGTCAATCAACCAGAGGGTTCCACTTTATATAGATATAAGATATATATTGATCGTAACATCACTAAAAAAAAAAAAAATAACAAAAAAACACAAAACTGAAACATGCAATAACTCCTTATAGTTAATAAAGTTATAAGTATGGATAAATTCGTCCCTTACCTGTTATTCATTCAAGTCTTTTTACTTTTTTTTCCCCTCAATTTACCTAACAAATTTTATCAAACTTAAAATTGAATATATTTTTCTCGCTTTTTTCACTAATTATTATTAATAAAATTTACTACTTTTATTTAAAATTGGTAACTGACACATCTCCACTCCTTGTACTCGAATCTCAGAGAATGGAGAACGAAGGAGAAAAGAATCGACGGAAAACCAGAAGAGAAGAGATGATGAATGGCCCCCACCCGCTGGCAACAACCCCATTCCTCACCAGCGTCTACAGCGCCGCCGCCGCCGCCGTCCGTCAGGAACCATTTTATTCACTGCAACTTTTCCATGTTACATGGATATTTTTAATTGGTTATTTTTGTATGATTTTGTTTTTCATTTAAAACCCAAAAGACATTTTCTTTATTATTCAAAAGCCTTTTAGAACCTAGGCATTAGTTCATTTGAGTTTTATATTCGGTGATTACCTGTTGCTGGAAGTTGCTATTAAGTTTCTGAATTTTTTAATGTTACCCACTTCGTACCCACACCTTTTAGATTGCTTAATGCTAGTAGTAATTAAATTGTAGCAACCCTTGACTTAGAAGGAATTGAATGAGCGATAATTAATTACATTTTGTAAGAACATTTTAATGAGATTCATTGAAGAAAATGTGAAATTTATTAAGACTTAGTGACATTGTGCAAGAGGAAGCTATATTGGTTTGAGACCATAGTTGTTAATGTGAAACTCTTCCGCGAAACCCTTGCTTCCAGTAAAGCACAATTGGATGACCATTTTATAGAGTAAATTTCCGTTTAGCGTTATTGTTGCCAACAGAACTACTGATCACCTGTGTGTCAGTTTAAGTGTTATATGTTAGCCAAAATGCAGCAAGAAATGCTACCACAGTGCCTAACCTAAAACTTTATTTGGTTAGGTTTTACTGAATCAATATCTCTTACTATTGAATGTTTGTGCGAGATGCAAGCTTAGTCTCACAGTATCAGTTTGTTTTGTTAAAGGTCTTCTGCGGTGCATTTTATTATTTTATTTGCAGAAATGGCTCAAATGGTTTGTGGTTCTTGCCGGCGTTTGCTTACACATCCACAAGGGGCTAACATGTGAATGTTCATGTGTCAGACAATTAACTTGTGCTAGAAGGTTCTTCCCTTCTCTTCCACATGACATGTAATTAAACTGATAATTAGTTTCGCGTTATGATCAACTGTTCATATATTAACTGTTACTATGTGATTTGATCATTGATAAGATGATCTGAGGATTCCAAGTTTTTTCGTAGATTCATCTTTGTATCTCTTCCCTCCAGCATTTTACCAAACCCTCAAATATTTTGAGCATGCCAACTACCTAGTGTATGAAGAGCACTTACTACAGATTTATACTGACAATACATTTTTTTAGCCTATAACTTTTATTACTGTTAAATCATCCCCATTGTTTACCTGCGCCATAGACATTACTGCCCATACACCTAGGGTGAGATATGGAAGCCCTGAAATACTTGTCACAGAGCTTAGATACGTTTGTTCCACAACCCATGTTTATATCCTCTCAAGAGGAACTGAAGTCATCAAATTTTGGATGTACATGAGCTATATATTTACATTCTTTCATCTGACTCCTATGGCTCCCCGACTCTCCTCATTTCTTTTTTAGTTGTGCTTCGAGGCTAATCTCTTTAGTAATGCATTAATTAATTCCACACGTCACCTTTGGGACACTTGCTAGTTGCTACCTTGATGAGAAGAACCTTGTATTACCCAATTCTGTGATCTCCACATAAGGGTGCAGTTTAAAAAAACATGGGCACCATTGAGTTGAATTAAAGCTTATGATCAATAAAATCTTAATATTCTATTGTAGAATACAATCTCACAACTGAATGGACATTTATTTTCTTGTCAGATATTGATGGTGAGCATATTGTCAATGTGGCTGAAATTTGTATCTGCTTTGTAATCTTATCTGAGTAGATTTTAACTTATAAGTCTTTCTTCTTTTCTTTTTTCAGCACACCAGGTTGGGCAAGTTAAGTGTGCAGTTGTGCAGCGTGTGTTGATGTATCCGATGGAACTCCCACTGGTTAGTGTTCCTCTTGCCAGTTGTTACTGAAATTGGGTATGTGAACTGTTTACTGTTTTTTGTGTATAATTGTGGATTACTCTGCGTTCTATAATTTTAATCTTATTTGTCTAGCAACTAGACAAACTGCCAAGTTTACTAGACAACAGGCTATTCATGGCACCTCGATTAGAAGTAAGAGCTGGTGGCATATAAATGTGAGACGGTTGCAGCCACCAGCAAGCACAAGTATCCTAACGCATTCAATTTGGAGAGGCTCTTGTTCTACATTGTAAAATTATTCAAGATAACTTACACATTTAGTGAACATGACTATGGTGATATGTTGAGTGTGCTTGGAATGCTGTGCTTTACTTCACAATTGTCAAAGTTGTTCTAATTTGCTCTATTGTTTATTGAATAATTGAGAAGGTAATATGTCTCATATCTAAAATGTGTTTAAGGTATAATATAGAAGATGAAATTCTTAGTTATTCTTCTTAACGGTACTTTTGTACAAAAACATTTTGAAACAAAATACGTTGGTCTCTTTGGATAATTATGTTATCACAAACTCTTCTTTATCTATTTACAGACTGGATTGTTTTCATAGTGTTTTATGTAACTAAATTACAAACTCCATGTAAATGTTGTTTAATGCAGGATCAAAACAGGCGCCCCCCTTGTCTGTCACACGGCCAACCAACCCCTCCCACAAGGTCCGCTGAACCAGTAAGACTCTCCTTGATACCATACTGAAACGGTTTATTCTCAGAATGTGAAGTTCTTGCCATCAATGTACAGAAATTTATTGCCAAAAGTAACTTTGTGATGTTTTTCATGTGTTTCACAAGTTTGATTGTTTTTTAATGAATTTTCTTTCTTGTTAGTTGTGATGTTCAAGAACTGACCAACCATTCCGCTGCCCAGTGATGATTATCATGACCAATCATACACATTTCGTGTATAATCATACCTTATCGTTCATTGACTTGGAAGATTTTGAAAAAACATGCAATTCATAATTATATTTAACAAAGTTGAATCGTGTATAATCATATCTGCAACTCATGGAGAACAAAACATGTGTGAAAAACTTCAAAAAAAAAAAAGTATTCGGGAAGTTTCTCTAAGAGCCATTATAGAAAGAGTTGGCGTTTAAAAAAATGAGCATTGGTTTCCGAGTTGCTTTTATTTTTGCTTGAAATTTGATTTTGCTGAAATTTTTTTTCCTTGTTTCCAAATGAGATAGGATACCGTATAGTATTTGTCTTGTAGTTAAACTACTAACGACTGAAACAATAAAAACGTTTCTGTACATACCCAAGTTTTTCTTTCTTCAGTCTTCACATGAGTTTCAAGCTAGAGAGAGAGAGTTTTGAAAATGATCCTCTTGGTTTTGAGAAAAAGGCACACCTTGAAAGTGAACCATAATAGCAGAAAGAGGAATGAAATGCTTTGTCCGTACTTCATGTATGCTAGAGCAAATGCATCGAAGTATCTCAGAGACAATATACTATAATCTTCTTTCTTAAAGATTAAAAAAAAAATTATGAGTTGGATGTCTTCAGCGCTCAATTGGTGAAGTAGATCTTCAATCATCAGGCGGAAAGTCCTCGTCTGAGGCATCGTCAAGAAATGAACCGAGAGTTTTCCGCAAAAGGCTGAAAGTTTTGTCATCCTGTTTTCCAAAAAGCAAAATCTAGCTTACAGTTATTTACATGAGAATAAACGAACCAGCAATATATTAACTTAATGCTCATTGTTATTTACCTGCTTCTTCTTTTTCAACGACTCCTCCAATTTAGCAATTTTGTCTGCGCAATATTTCTCTTGTTCCGATATTAAACTCTTCTCTTTCTTCCCTGATTTCAATCACCCAAATGTTAGTGGAAATTTTGTTTCATTAAGAATAAAGGAAGAGATTCGTCTTTCTTACTCAGTTGTTCATAGCGCGTGAACAGCCTTTCCTTGTCTTCCTCAAATTTGGAAATAGTATCTGTCGAAAAGCACAAGTCAGGACTGAACTGATGTCAAATGCTATCAAACAAATATCAGCCGCGAAAAAAGGTGACTGTGGATGCTGAGTACTTGATTCTCCTCGTGGCTTCACGAAAACTGAAGCCAAAAACTCAAGTTGCTATGTACCATAGTGCTTACTAGACAGTACTAAATATATGGTTAGTGAGGAAGACTTGGTGTATTTGACTCACAAAATGGTCCTAAAAGTTGACAAATCAGATTGCTTTCACAAATAGATAGAATCATTTCTTGAGAAATTTTAAACTTTTAATGAAAATAACAAAAGCAGATAAAGAAGAAAAGCATGTAAACTGTTTCTAGAGTTTAAATCCTTCTTTATGGGTACAAATAAGACCAAAAAGCTTCAAATAATCTAGCAGCCAGTACCTTTTAAGACCTGGAGGTGGGCATCTCTTTCCTTGCAGAATTTCTCATAAACCTCTTGAAACTTTGCAGTCTCATGCTTTAAGCGACTCTCGCACTGAAAAAATGCAACAACATAACTTAACCAAACAAAACTATTCGTTAACACTTAACCAGAGAGAAATGCTAAATCTAAAAACCATCTCCTGCAATCTTGTAACAAGCTTCTTTGTTCACCACAGACCTCTTTGGAGTTCTTGGAAAGTGCCTTAGCAAAACCTTGTCTACAATGAAAAATACAAGAACTTTTAAACAGCATACTTCGCGCACAAATAAGAATTAGATGTTTAATCTACTCATCAAATTTACCTATCCTTCTCAAGTTTTGACTTCAATTCATCAATCTTAGACCTGACTTCAGCGGCCACACTGAAACCAAAAGCAATTAAAAGTCACAATAATTGGAAGATTTGATACATGAGGAGCAAGAGTTCAACATATATGACGCGATAATGAAAACAAATCCATTCATCCAAAACAATTTTTTGTCGTACTAAAGAAAGAAATTTAGGTACCTTTTCAAGTCTCTTTAAAAGTGGTTTATAAGTCAAACCAAATTTTACAATAACTTGAAAGTACCTTCAGTACAAATGCCTATAATTTCAGAACTTATATCAAGTAATTTTAATACTAGAATACATATTTATCAATTTCAGACCAAATCTGTCAACTAAATAACAACGATTTTAACCATATGGAAAGCAATCCTAATCACTTGGTTAAGAGAATCAAATTAATTAGTTTCATAATCAAATCATGTGAAAAGCATCGATGATCATTAAACAATCAGGTGTTGTGAAATAAATTTCTATCTCAGGAAATTGATTGGATAAAGTAGAGATCGAGATGTCATAAACAGAATTTTTGAAGATGAAACTAATTTACTATTCACATACAATTTCTAAAATTACCTAGAAATTGTTTCTTCTTTCTTCTTTCGATCGTCATTTTGCGCTTTCTCTTTTATCAGCTGAAGTGCCGACATTATGCCTTTCAAGTCACTGCAATTTCATCAACAGTTCAGAATTGCAAACCGTCATCACTGACACTCTAATTTTAATACCTTATCAGAGACAGACCTGGAGACATCGAGATCAAAATCGTCCACGTCCACGACTCGGTGATTCGAATCCGACTTCGTGAGTACTGAGGCTGAGCCTCGTTTTCGGGAGATCGATTTCGCTGCGGACATTTTTGGTGGTTTCTTTAAATTCAAGCGCCAGAGAGAGTGACAAATGAGGATCAAAATGGCGAGAAGCTTGACAAAGAGTATAGATTTGTGGCGCGAGTTTAGAAAAGAATAATACTACACTTACAAAGTCCTTATACAAAGATGTGTGTACAAAGTGAGGTGTCATACTATGATTGGGAGAGTGAATTTGTAAAGTCAACTTTTTAACTAAAGTCAAATTCATTGTCCAATCATAGTATGACACATCACTTTGTACATATATCTTTGTATGGGGACTTTGTAAATGTAGTATTACTATTTAGAAAAAGATTTAGTTCAAACTTTTAAATTATGTATTTTTATTATTTTCGTTTCGTTTATTTTTTAAAATCTTTTCTGAAAAAACAAAAAAAACCGAAAATACAAGTATAGTTCAAATTAAAGAAAAATGTTACAACCATGAGCTCTTCTCATAAACTTTCTCTCATAATCCCGATGTGGCATCTTATAATTGGTCAACTCATAATAGGTCTCACCCGGATCGCACCTAATAAATTGTAACTTATCAATTACGAGTTGTCATATCAAAGTTATGAGAGAAAGTTTGTGAGAAAATGTTGTAGGTGTAGCACTACTTCAAATTAAAACCGTCCTTGTCCATGAAGCCACAAGCCTTGTCACGTACTCAATTAAAAAAAAAAAAAAGAGTTAAACGGTTTTTTTCCACTCAAATGATGACTTAATGATACTTTCTCACTCATAGACTTTTAAAATACCATTTTACTGTCTAAATTTATATTGTGATGACGAGCAGAAAATAAACTCGTTCCAAGCTGTTGGGGCTTTTGGGGAGGCTGATGAGTCTTTTGGTGATGAAAAGTTAGATTTTGAAGATTGAGATTTATCAAAATTTGACTTGGAATGAGCAGTTGCGTAAACCTAATCACTCGATTGCTGGCGAATGATGATCAAAGAAGAGAATGATGGTGGTTTGGGGTCGTAACGATGCCGACATAAAAAGCAGAATATAAATTTGAATAGTAAGTAGTATGTTAAAAGTCCATGGATGGGAAAGCATCATTAAACCATTATTTGGGTGAAAAAATCGTTTACTACAAAAAAAAAAAAAAAAAAAACTGAAACATGCAATAACTCCTTATAGTTAATAAAGTTATAAGTATGGAGTAATAAAGTTATAGTATGGATAAATTCGTCCCTTAACCTGTTATTCATTCAAGTCTTTTTACTTTTTTTCCCCTCAATTTACCTAACAAAAATTTTATCAAACTTAAAATTGAATAATTTTTCTGCATTTTTTCACTAATTATTATTAATAAAAATTTATACTTTTATTTTAAAATGGTAAACTGACACATCTCCATCCTGTACTCGAAGTCTCAGAGAATGGAGAACGAAGGAGAAAAAAGAATACGGAAAAAAAAAAACCAGAAGAAGAAGTGATGATGAGGGCCCCCACCCGGCTGGCAACAACCATTCCTCCACCAGCGTCTACAGCGCCCCGCCGCCGCCGTCCGGTCAGGAACCATTTATTCACTGCAACTTTTCCATGTTACAATGGATATTTTAATTGGTTATTTTTTTATGATTTTGTTTTTCATTTAAAACCCAAAAGAGATTTCTTATTATTCAAAAGCCTTTAGAACCTAGGCATATATTCATTTGAGTTTTATTATTCGGTGATTACCTGTTGCTGGAAGTTGCTATTAAGTTTCTGAAATTTTTTAATTACCCACTTCGTACCCAACACTTTAGATTGCTTAATGCTAGTAGTAATTTAAATTGTAGCAACCCTTGACTTAGAAGGAATTGAAGAGCGATAATTAAATACATTTTGTAAGAACATTTTAATGAGATTCATTGAAGAAAAATGTGAAATTTATTAAAGACTTAGTGACATTGTGCAAGAGGAAGCTATATTTGGTTTGAGACCATATGTTGTAATGTGAAACTCTTCCGCGAAACCCTTGCTTCCAGTAAAGCAGCAATTGGATGACCATTTATAGAGTAAAATTTTCCGTTTAGCGTTATTGTTGCCAACAGAATAATACGATCACCTGTGTGTCAGTTTAAGTGTTATATGTTAGCCAAAATGCAGCAAGAAATGCTACCACATGTGCCTAACCTAAAACTTATTGTTAGGGTTTTAATGAATCAATATCTTACTATTGAATGTTTGTGCTTGATGCAAGCTTAGTCTCACAGTATCAGTTTGTTTGTTAAAGGTCTTCTGGCTGTGCATTTTATTATTTTATGCAGAAATGGCTCAAATGGTTTGTGGTTCTTGCCGGCGTTTGCTTACACATCCACAAGGGGCTAAACATGTGAAATGTTCATGTTGTCAGACAATTAACTTTGTGCTAGAAGGTTCTTCCCTTCTCTTCCACATGTGACATGTAATTAAACTGATAATTAGTTTCGTTATGATCAACTGTTCATATATTAACTGTTACTATGTGATTTGATCATTGATAAGGATATCTGAGGATTCCAAGTTTTTCGTAGATTCATCTTTGTATCTTTCCCTCCAAGCATTTTACCAAACCCTCAAATATTTTGAGCATGCCAACTACCTAGTGTATGAAGAGCACTTACTATAGATTTATATCTGACAAATTACGGATTTTAGCCTATAACTTTATTGCTGTAAATCAATACCCATTGTTACCTGGCGCATAGACATTAATGCCCATACAACTAGGTGAGATATGGAAGCCCTGAAATACTTGTCACAGAGCTTAGATACGTTTGTTCCACAAGACCCATGTTTATATCCTCTCAAGAGGAACTGAAGTCATCAAAATTTGGATGTACATGCTATATATTACATTCTTCATCTGACTCTATGGCTCCCCCGACTCTCCTCATTCTTTTTAGTGTGTGCTTCGAGGCTAATCTCTTTAGTAATGCATTAATTAATTCCACACCTCGCCTTTGGGACACTTGCTAGTTGCTACCTTAGATGAGAAGAACCTTGTATTACCCAATTCTGTGATCTCACATAAGGTTGCAGTTTAAAAAACATGGGCACCATTGAGTTGAATTAAAGCTTATGATCAATAAAATCTTAATTCTATTGTAGAATACAATCTACAAGGAATGGACATTTATTTTCTTGTCAGATATGATGGTGAGCATATTTTCAATGTGCTGAAATTTATTCTGCTTGTAATCTTATCTGAGTAAGATGGTTAAATTATAAGTCTTTCTTTCTTTTCAGCACACCAGGTTGGGCAAGTTAAGTGTGCAAGTTGTGCAGCGTTGTTGATGTATCCGTATGGACTCCACTGGTTAGGTGTTCCTCTTGTCATGTTGTTACTGAAATTGGGGTATGTGAACTGTTTATATTTTGTGTATAATGTGGATTACTCTGCGTTCTATAATTTTAATCTTATTTGTCTAGCAACATAGACAAACTTGCCAAGTTTACTAGACAAACAGGCTATTCATGGCACCTCAATTAGAAGTAAGAGCTGGTGGCATATAAATGTGAGACGGTTGCAGCCAACCACAAGTATCCTAAGACATTCAATTTGGGAGAGGCTCTTGTTCTACATTGTAAAATTATTTCAAAGATAACTTACACATTTAGTGAACAGACTATGGTGATATGTTGAGTGTGCTGGGAATGCTGATGTTTACTTCAACGATTGCAAAGTTGTTCTAAATTGCTCTATGTTATTTGAATAATGAGAGAATGTAATATGTTTCATATCTAAAATGTGTTTAAGGTATAAATATAGAAGATGAAATGCTCTAGTTTTCTTCTTAAACGGTACTTTTGTACAAAAACATTTTGAAACAAAATACGTTGGTCTCTTTGGATAATTATGTTATCACAAACTCTCTTTATCTATTTACAGACTGGATGTTATTCATAGTGTTTATGTAACTAAATTACAAAACTCCATGTAAATGTTGTTTATGCAGGATCAAACAGGCGGCCCCCTTGGTCTGTACAACAGGCCCAACCAACCCCTCCCAGCAAGGTCCGCTGAACCAGTAAGACTCTTCTTGATACCATACTGAAAACGGTTTATTTCAGAATGTGAAGTTCTTGCACATCAATGTACAGAAATATTATTGCCAAAAGTAACTTTGTGATGTTTTTCATGTGTTTCACAAGTTTGATTGTTTTTTAATGAATTTTCTTTCTTTGTTAGTTGTGATGTATCAAGAACTGACAACCATTCCGCTGCCCATGTGATGATTATCATGACCAATCATACACATTTCGTGTATAATCATACCTTACGTTCATTGACTTGGAAGATTTTGGAAAAAAACATGCAATTCATAATTATATTAACAAGAGTTGAATCGTGTATAATCATATCCGCAACTCATGGAGAAAAACAAAACTGTGTGAAAAACAAAAAAAAAAAAAGTATCGGGAAGTTTCTCTAAGAGGCCAATTATAGAAAGAGTTGGCTTAAGAAAAATGTGCATTGGTTTCCCAAGTAGACTGCTTTTATTTTATGCTTGAAATTTGATTTTGCTGAAATATTTTTTTCCTTGTTTCCAAATGAGAAGAGGATACCGTATAGTATTGTCTTGTAGTTATAACTACTAACGACTGTGAAACAATAAAAACGTTTCTGTAACAACACCCAAGTTTCTTTCTTCAGTCTTCACATGAGTTTCAAGCAAGTAGAGAGAGAGAGAGAGAGAGAGTTTGAAAATGTTACTTGGATTTTGAGAAAAAGGCACACCTTGAAAGTGAACCATAATAGCAGAAAGAGGAATGAAATGCTTTGTCCGTACTTCATGTAGCTAGAGCAAATGCATCGAAGTATCTCAGAGACAATATACTATAATCTTCTTTCTTAAAGATTAAAAAAAATTATGAGTTGGATGTCTTCAGCGCTCAATTGGTGAAGTAGATCTCAATCATCAGGCGGAAGTCCTGCGTCGAGGCATCGTCAAGAAATGAACCGAGAGTTTTCCGCAAAAGGCTGAAAGTTTTGTCATCCTGTTTTCCAAAAAGCAAAATCTAGCTTACAGTTATTTACATGAGAATAAACGAACCAGCAATATATTAACTTAATGCTCATTGTTATTACCTGCTTCTTCTTTTTCAACGACTCCTCCAATTTAGCAATTTGTCGCGCAATATTTTCTTGTTCGATATTAAATCTTCTCTTTCTTCCCTGATTTCAATCACCCAAATGTTAGTGGAAATTTTGTTTCATTAAGAATAAAGGAAGAGATTCGTCTTTCTTACTCAGTTGTCATAGCGCTCGTGAAAGCCTTTCCTTGTCTTCCTCAAATTTGGAAATAGTATCTGTCGAAAAGCACAAGTCAGGACTGAACTCATACAATGCATAAACAAATATCAGCCGCAAAAAAGGGTGATGGGATTGAGTATTGATTCTCCTCGTGGCTTCACGAAAAATGAAGCCAAAAACTCAAGTTGCTATGTACCATAGTGCTTACTAGACAGTACTAAATATATGGTTAGTGAGGAAGACTTGGTGTATTTGACTCACAAAATGGTCCTAAAAGGTGGCAAAATCAGATGCTGCACAATTAGGGTTTTAAGGACTTAGTTTCCTTAGGATTCTAATTCGACCATCCTCAACACATTCCTAGCAAAACAACTTGTTCCTATTCCATCAATGATTCTTGCATGTTTGTATGTGAGAATTGTTGGTTGTTTTTTATGTTGAATGATGTATAATTTCCAACCATGAGAAGTAGTGCTTGAGTATGTGATGAATTGGTGGAATTATGGAAGAATTAGTGTTGAAATTTTGAAGTGTTGAGATTTGTTGAAATCGGCCAAGTTTATGGCTACAATTATTGAGTTTTTGCTCAAATTTTGGTGGATTTAGAGAGATATGGAAGTGTAGCCAACTTGCTTGTTGCATGTGCATATGAATTGTTTGATGGAAATCCAAAGAGAAAATGCATGCATGAGTTGGCTAAACCCTATTGAAGAAAGGGTTAGAGAAATGCAAGAATTGAAGTAGAAAGATTATGTTGGGCATAACCAATTGTAACTTTTAGTATTCAAGAGTCCATTTTGTTATGCCAAAATTTAGAATATCACTTAGTCATGTTAGTTCCATGAGAGAAATGGCCCTTAGTGCTTGGTTCTAGTTACTTGAACCTTTACTACTTCTTGAACAGCACATGAAAGTGTTAGAAAAGAATTGCATGTTAAAGTGTTACTTTGATATGGCATTTGTGATAGTAGAGAATGATAGAATATGTCATGACATATCATTATGCCATAATGAGTTTTCAAGTTTGTGTATGTGAATATGGAAAGAATATCAAAGAATGGGCTTAATCATACATATATTATGCATATGATTTATTTATATATAGCCTTGATTTGGTAAATGAGAATATTAAAAAAAAATATTAGCAAAGAATGAGAAAAGAAAGAAAGAAAATGGCTTATATATTCTTTTTAAGCTAACATGAAAATATGTATATTTTCTCATTTACTAAAGAATGCAAGCGTAGAATTTTCATAGCTTGGAAATTCATTTAGAAATGTGTATAGTATCTCTTTCTATTTCTCTTTCTCTTTCTATAGCATGTTATGTTAGAAGATTGTTGTGATGGGGAACCCATGAGTGACAGAGATGTAGAAAATTCCCACATGCACGCCGCCATCAGTGAGCGGCCTCAACATAGCAGAAAAGAACTTGTACAATCCATCAGCAGTGTATGTGGATGAGGATTGTACCCAGCAAAAATACCTACATGCACGCCACCATCAGTAAGCGGCCTCAGCATAGCAGAACAGAATTAGTACAGTCTGTCAGTAGTGCATGTAGATGAGGATTGTACCCAGTATACACTCACATGGCCAAGGTTCCAAATCCATGCCTCAGCCTAGTCCGATCGGCAAACCAAAACAGAAAAGAAAAGAAAGAGATACAAAACAAGAGACAGAAAACAGAAAAGAAAAGAAAGTTCTTTTCTCAGAAAAGTTTATTATTCTACATATGTATTATGCTACTTGCATGATTTAGCATTTCTTATGTGCTCGGCGATGTACAGTTTTATTAATTGTCTTTACACATTGGTAAGTAGCAAATCAGCATATCAGAAAAGAATGCAGAATATCAGAAAAGAATGCAGAATATCAGAAAAAAATAAAGTGAGAAAAGGAAAGTCAGAATACGAGTAACGGAGGAAAAATAATAGTGCAGTTTGGTTTACTTACTAAGCAATTAGTACTCACTCCGTTATTTTACTGTTTTGCAGGTACTAGATGATTTACGGTCGAGTGGGATGTCAAGAAGTAGAGGAGTTTGGCAGCATTGTCCAAGATTATCTTGTACTTATTAAAGTATATCAGTTATTTTGTGTATATACTTATATGAATTAAAATCAGAAATTTCGGATTTTACATTATATACCTCTATGTATATATGTTTACAAAAGTTATTTAGTGGATTTTGTCATATATTTCTTAAAGAATTACTAGCTAGAGAGAATATTACAGCAACTGAATATGAAGAAACATTTGTAATGTCAATACAATGTAGCTATATAATTATTATTAGCAATTCTAGGTAGAGGTCATTAAATCACACATCCAACATGTCAAAATGGAGCAATTGTAGGGCTACAAAACATAATATGAAGAGACTAACTCCCATCTTTATATCTTTTTATTTAGACCTTTGAAATGCCAATGCAATGTAGCTATATAATTGTTATTAATATACATTCAACGTGTCAAGATGGTTAGACATTTGGAATGCCGATGCAATACACTTATATAATTATTATTAATACACATCCAACGTGTCAAGATGAAGCAATTAATACAAACCCAACGTGTCAAGATAGAGAATTTGAGTGGGGTCATTAAACCGCACATTCAACATGTCAATCCAATGTGTCGAACAACTCTAAACCCACAAAATGAGTCCAACATATCATGTCAATCAGCCAGAGGGTTCAACTTTATATAGATATATAGGTATAGATTGGTCAGTAACATGTACTTAAAAAAAAAAAAAAAATTAACATAAAAAACACAAAACTGAAACATGCAATAACTCCTTATAGTTAATAAAGTTATAAGTATGGAGTTAATAAAGTTATAAGTATGGATAAATTCGTCCCTTAACCTGTTATTCATTCAAGTCTTTTTACTTTTTTTTCCCCTCAATTTACCTAACAAAATAATTTTTATCAAACTTAAAATTGAATAATTGTTTCTGCATTTTTTCACTAATTATTATTAATAAAAATTTACTACTTTTATTTTAAAATTGATAACTGACACATCTCCACTCCTCGTACTCGAAGTCTCAGAGAATGGAGAACGAAGGAGAAAAAGAATTAACGGAAAAACCAGAAGAAGAAGATGATGATGATGGGCCCCCACCCGGCTGGCAACAGCCCATTCCTCCACCAGCGTCTACAGCGCCTCCGCCGCCGCCGTCCGGTCAGGAACCATTTTATTCACTGCAACTTTTCCATGTTACAATGGATATTTTAATTGGTTATTTTTGTATGATTTTGTTTTTCATTTAAAACCCAAAAGACGATTTTCTTTATTATTCAAAAGCCTTTAGAACCTAGGCATATTATTCATTTGAGTTTTATTATTCGGTGATTACCTGTTGCTGGAAGTTGCTATTAAGTTTCTGAAATTTTTTAATGTTACCCACTTCGTACCCAACACTTTAGATTGCTTAATGCTAGTAGTAATTTAAATTGTAGCAACCCTTGACTTAGAAGGAATTGAATGAGCGATAATTAAATTACATTTTGTAAGAACATTTTAATGAGATTCATTGAAGAAAAATGTGAAATTTATTAAAGACTTAGTGACATTGTGCAAGAGGAAGCTATATTTGGTTTGAGACCATATGTTGTTAATGTGAAACTCTTCCGCGAAACCCTTGCTTCCAGTAAAGCAGCAATTGGATGACCATTTTATAAAGTAAAATTTTCCCGTTTAGCGTTATTGTTGCCAACAGAACTACTGATCACCTGTGTGTCAGTTTAAGTGTTATATGTTAGCCAAAATGCAGCAAGAAATGCTACCACATGTGCCTAACCTAAAACTTTATTTGTTAGGGTTTTACTGAATCAATATCTCTTACTATTGAATGTTTGTGCTTGATGCAAGCTTAGTCTCACAGTATCAGTTTGTTTGTTAAAGGTCTTCTGGCTGTGCATTTTATTATTTTATTGCAGAAATGGCTCAAATGGTTTGTGGTTCTTGCCGGCGTTTGCTTACACATCCACAAGGGGCTAAACATGTGAAATGTTCATGTTGTCAGACAATTAACTTTGTGCTAGAAGGTTCTTCCCTTCTCTTCCACATGTGACATGTAATTAAACTGATAATTAGTTTCCGTTATGATCAACTGTTCATATATTAACTGTTACTATGTGATTTGATCATTGATAAGGATAATCTGAGGATTCCAAGTTTTTCGTAGATTCATCTTTGTATCTCTTCCCTCCAAGCATTTTACCAAACCCTCAAATATTTTGAGCATGCCAACTACCTAGTGTATGAAGAGCACTTACTATAGATTTATATCTGACAAATTACGGATTTTAGCCTATAACTTTTATTACTGTTAAATCAATACCCATTGTTTACCTGGCGCATAGACATTACTGCCCATACACCTAGGTGAGATATGGAAGCCCTGAAATACTTGTCACAGAGCTTAGATACGTTTGTTCCACAAGACCCATGTTTATATCCTCTCAAGAGGAACTGAAGTCATCAAATTTTGGATGTACATGAGCTATATATTTACATTCTTTCATCTGACTCCTATGGCTCCCCGACTCTCCTCATTCTTTTTTAGTTGTGCTTCGAGGCTAATCTCTTTAGTAATGCATTAATTAATTCCACACCTCGCCTTTGGGACACTTGCTAGTTGCTACCTTAGATGAGAAGAACCTTGTATTACCCAATTCTGTGATCTCCACATAAGGGTGCAGTTTAAAAACATGGGCACCATTGAGTTGAATTAAAGCTTATGATCAATAAAATCTTAATATTCTATTGTAGAATACAATCTCACAACTGAATGGACATTTATTTTCTTGTCAGATATTGATGGTGAGCATATTGTCAATGTGGCTGAAATTTGTATTCTGCTTTGTAATCTTATCTGAGTAAGATGTTTAAACTTATAAGTCTTTCTTTCTTTTTCAGCACACCAGGTTGGGCAAGTTAAGTGTGCAAGTTGTGCAGCGTTGTTGATGTATCCGTATGGAACTCCACTGGTTAGGTGTTCCTCTTGTCATGTTGTTACTGAAATTGGGGTATGTGAACTGTTTACTTATTTTTGTGTATAATTGTGGATTACTCTGCGTTCTATAATTTTAATCTTATTTGTCTAGCAACTAGACAAACTTGCCAAGTTTACTAGACAAACAGGCTATTCATGGCACCTCAATTAGAAGTAAGAGCTGGTGGCATATAAATGTGAGACGGTTGCAGCCACCAGCAGAGCACAAGTATCCTAACGCATTCAATTTGGGAGAGGCTCTTGTTCTACATTGTAAAATTATTTCAAAGATAACTTACACATTTAGTGAACAGACTATGGTGATATGTTGAGTGTGCTTGGGAATGCTGATGCTTTACTTCAACAATTGTCAAAGTTGTTCTAAATTTGCTCTATGTTTATTTGAATAATTGAGAGAATGTAATATGTTTCATATCTAAAAATGTGTTTAAGGTATAAATATAGAAGATGAAATGCTCTAGTTATTCTTCTTAAACGGTACTTTTGTACAAAAACATTTTGAAACAAAATACGTTGGTCTCTTTGGATAATTATGTTATCACAAACTCTTCTTTATCTATTTACAGACTGGATTGTTATTCATAGTGTTTTATGTAACTAAATTACAAACTCCATGTAAATGTTGTTTATGCAGGATCATAACAGGCGGCCCCCTTGGTCTGTACAACAGGCCCAACCAACCCCTCCCAGCAAGGTCCGCTGAACCAGTAAGACTCTTCTTGATACCATACTGAAAACGGTTTATTCTCAGAATGTGAAGTTCTTGCACATCAATGTACAGAAATATTATTGCCAAAAGTAACTTTGTGATGTTTTTCATGTGTTTCACAAGTTTGATTGTTTTTTAATGAATTTTCTTTCTTTGTTAGTTGTGATGTATCAAGAACTGACTAACCATTCCGCTGCCCATGTGATGATTATCATGACCAATCATACACATTTCGTGTATAATCATACCTTATCGTTCATTGACTTGGAAGATTTTGGAAAAAACATGCAATTCATAATTATATTTAACAAGAGTTGAATCGTGTATAATCATATCTGCAACTCATGGAGAAAACAAAACATGTGTGAAAAACTTCAAAAAAAATAAAAAAGTATTCGGGAAGTTTCTCTAAGAGGCCAATTATAGAAAGAGTTGGCTTTAAGAAAAATGTGCATTGGTTTCCAAGTAAGAACATGCTTTTATTTTATGCTTGAAATTTGATTTTGCTGAAATATTTTTTTCCTTGTTTCCAAATGAGACAGAGGATACCGTATAGTATTTGTCTTGTAGTTATAACTACTAACGACTTGAAACAATAAAAACGTTTCTGTAACATACCCAAGTTTTCTTTCTTCAGTCTTCACATGAGTTTCAAGCAAGTAGAGAGAGAGAGTTTTGAAAATGTTAACTTGGATTTTGAGAAAAAGGCACACCTTGAAAGTGAACCATAATAGCAGAAAGAGGAATGAAATGCTTTGTCCGTACTTCATGTATCCTAGAGCAAATGCATCGAAGTATCTCAGAGACAATATACTATAATCTTCTTTCTTAAAGATTAAAAAAAAAATTATGAGTTGGATGTCTTCAGCGCTCAATTGGTGAAGTAGATCTTCAATCATCAGGCGGAAAGTCCTCGTCTGAGGCATCGTCAAGAAATGAACCGAGAGTTTTCCGCAAAAGGCTGAAAGTTTTGTCATCCTGTTTTCCAAAAAGCAAAATCTAGCTTACAGTTATTTACATGAGAATAAACGAACCAGCAATATATTAACTTAATGCTCATTGTTATTTACCTGCTTCTTCTTTTTCAACGACTCCTCCAATTTAGCAATTTTGTCTGCGCAATATTTCTCTTGTTCCGATATTAAACTCTTCTCTTTCTTCCCTGATTTCAATCACCCAAATGTTAGTGGAAATTTTGTTTCATTAAGAATAAAGGAAGAGATTCGTCTTTCTTACTCAGTTGTTCATAGCGCGTGAACAGCCTTTCCTTGTCTTCCTCAAATTTGGAAATAGTATCTGTCGAAAAGCACAAGTCAGGACTGAACTGATGTCAAATGCTATCAAACAAATATCAGCCGCGAAAAAAGGTGACTGTGGATGCTGAGTACTTGATTCTCCTCGTGGCTTCACGAAAACTGAAGCCAAAAACTCAAGTTGCTATGTACCATAGTGCTTACTAGACAGTACTAAATATATGGTTAGTGAGGAAGACTTGGTGTATTTGACTCACAAAATGGTCCTAAAAGTTGACAAATCAGATTGCTTTCACAAATAGATAGAATCATTTCTTGAGAAATTTTAAACTTTTAATGAAAATAACAAAAGCAGATAAAGAAGAAAAGCATGTAAACTGTTTCTAGAGTTTAAATCCTTCTTTATGGGTACAAATAAGACCAAAAAGCTTCAAATAATCTAGCAGCCAGTACCTTTTAAGACCTGGAGGTGGGCATCTCTTTCCTTGCAGAATTTCTCATAAACCTCTTGAAACTTTGCAGTCTCATGCTTTAAGCGACTCTCGCACTGAAAAAATGCAACAACATAACTTAACCAAACAAAACTATTCGTTAACACTTAACCAGAGAGAAATGCTAAATCTAAAAACCATCTCCTGCAATCTTGTAACAAGCTTCTTTGTTCACCACAGACCTCTTTGGAGTTCTTGGAAAGTGCCTTAGCAAAACCTTGTCTACAATGAAAAATACAAGAACTTTTAAACAGCATACTTCGCGCACAAATAAGAATTAGATGTTTAATCTACTCATCAAATTTACCTATCCTTCTCAAGTTTTGACTTCAATTCATCAATCTTAGACCTGACTTCAGCGGCCACACTGAAACCAAAAGCAATTAAAAGTCACAATAATTGGAAGATTTGATACATGAGGAGCAAGAGTTCAACATATATGACGCGATAATGAAAACAAATCCATTCATCCAAAACAATTTTTTGTCGTACTAAAGAAAGAAATTTAGGTACCTTTTCAAGTCTCTTTAAAAGTGGTTTATAAGTCAAACCAAATTTTACAATAACTTGAAAGTACCTTCAGTACAAATGCCTATAATTTCAGAACTTATATCAAGTAATTTTAATACTAGAATACATATTTATCAATTTCAGACCAAATCTGTCAACTAAATAACAACGATTTTAACCATATGGAAAGCAATCCTAATCACTTGGTTAAGAGAATCAAATTAATTAGTTTCATAATCAAATCATGTGAAAAGCATCGATGATCATTAAACAATCAGGTGTTGTGAAATAAATTTCTATCTCAGGAAATTGATTGGATAAAGTAGAGATCGAGATGTCATAAACAGAATTTTTGAAGATGAAACTAATTTACTATTCACATACAATTTCTAAAATTACCTAGAAATTGTTTCTTCTTTCTTCTTTCGATCGTCATTTTGCGCTTTCTCTTTTATCAGCTGAAGTGCCGACATTATGCCTTTCAAGTCACTGCAATTTCATCAACAGTTCAGAATTGCAAACCGTCATCACTGACACGCTAATTTTAATACCTTATCAGAGACAGACCTGGAGACATCGAGATCAAAATCGGCGACGTCCACGACTCGGTGATTCGAATCCGACTTCGTGAGTACTGAGGCTGAGCCTCGTTTTCGGGAGATCGATTTCGCTGCGGACATTTTTGGTGGTTTCTTTAAATTCAAGCGCCAGAGAGAGTGACAAATGAGGATCAAAATGGCGAGAAGCTTGATAAAGGGCATAGATTTGTGGCGCGAGTTTAGAAAAAGATTTAGTTCAAACTTTTAAATTATGTAATTTTATTATTTTCGTTTCGTTTATTTTTTTGAACCTTTTCTGAAAAAACAAAATAAAAAAAACCGAAAATACAAGTAAAGGTGGAAAAGTAACCCGTCCGGCCCGACCCGGCCCGGCCCGCGGCGGGTTACTTTGTTTGACGGGCCGGGCCTAACCCGCCCGCCAACAAAGGCAGGCCGGGTTAGGCCCGCCAACCCTAACCCGCTGGGTTAGGTGGCGGTCCGGGCCGGGTTAGCCTGATTTTCCTATTTTTTTTATTTAACTTTTCAAATAAATAATTATAAATATAATTGTTTTTAATTAACTTTTCAAATATCTATAATTCAATTCAATTCAATTTTTTTTTTTGTTAACATTTCAAATATTAATTCAATTTTGATACAATAAAATTGTAATATAAGAAAAATTAGACTTATTCATTTATCCATTGTAGTTGAAAAAAAAATTGATGTAGAAGAAATAAAAATTAAAGAAAGAGAATTGGAGTATGGAAATTGGAATTTGGAAAATTGGAAATATAAATTAAAAATTGCAAAAACTAATAAAAATTAAAATATGAGCAAATTGCAAAAACTAATAAATGAATAATTGAGACTTGAGAGATTAGAGATTAGAGAATATGAGAGAATGAGAGAATTTGAGTTGTGAGAAAAATGTGAGAGTTTAGGGCCAATTTATAGGAAAAAATGGGAAAAAAAAATGACGAAAAAGACCCCTCCAACGGCTATATTTCAAGGGTAAAGGGGTCATTTGAAAAATAAAATAAAATTTTTTTTTTTTCGGCCAACCCGTCGGGTTGGCTGTTGCAACCCGGAGGGTTGGCGGGTTGGCCGTTACAACCCGCCGGGTTGGCGGGTTGTAACGTACAACTCGCTGGGTTGCACACAACCAACCCGGCGGGTTGTCGGGTCTCTTGCAAAAGAGACAAAACAGCAACCCGCCGAGTTGTCGGGTCTCTTGCAAAAGAGACAAAACAGCAACCCGCCGGGTTGCGGGTTGCCATTGTGCAACCCGGCCCGTCCGGGGGTTACTGTCGGGTTAGGGTCAACCCGGACCGCCATCTTGGCGGTCCGGGCTTAACCCGCATTTTCCCGGGCCGGGTTAGGGTTGACCCGCCTAACCTGGCCCAAATTTTCCACCTCTAAATACAAGTAAAGTTCAAATTAAAGAAAAATGTTACACCTATCTCACAACCTCGATGTGGCATCTTACAATTGGTCAACTCATAATAGGTCTCACCCGAATCGCACCTGATAAATTGCAACTAATCAATTGCGAGTTGTCATGTCAAAGTTATGAGAGAAAGTTTGTGAGAAAATGTTATAGGTGTAGCATTATTTCAAATTAAAACTGTCCTTATCCATATAGCCACAAGCCTTGTCACGTACTCAATTAAAAAAAAAAAAAGAGTTAACAATTTTTTTCCACCCAAAAAATGACTTAATGACACTTTCTCACTCATAGACTTTTAAAATATCATTTTACTGTCTAAATTTATATTCTGATGACGAGCAGAAAGCAAACTCGTTCCAAGCTGTTGGGGCTTTTGGGGAGGCTGATGAGTCTTTGGTGGTGGAAAGTTAGATTTTGGTGATTGAGATTGATCGAAATTTGACTTGGAATTGGCGGTTGCGCAAACCTAATCACTCGATTGCCGACGATTAGCGGGGTTGGCAGGAGTAGGGTTTAAAGGATTCTGGTGAGTGATGATCAAAGAAGAGAATGGTGATAGTTTGGGGTCGTAACGATATCGATATAAAAAACGGAATATAAATTTGGATAGTAAGTAGTATTTTAAAAGTCTATGGGTGGAAAAGTGTCATTAAACCATTATTTAGGTGGAAAAAATCGTTTACTACAAAAAAAAAAAAATTAATAATAATTTTTTTTTTATCGAATGTATCCGAGTCAATTTACACATATTTCAATCAATCTCTCGGAACCTTGGAATTATTGGTTAAATAAAAACTCTAGTGGTTACCCTTATTAGCAAATAAGAAAAGACTTAAACTTAAAACTTTTTGAGTAATATACCTAATACTCTTTATCAAATTACTCAATCATCCCGTGATAGTTCACAATAAATTTTATTTTATAACTTCTGGAAAGTAAGTTTATTTTAGAGAGTTATGGGCGTCTAATGATAGTGTTGCTGGAATGTGAGTGAAAGTGTTTCCGGCTACACTATAATAAAGTCAATGAGGCGAGGGGCATGACGATGAATGTGACGAAACAACAATGAAATGTGGTGCTCCACGTAATATGAAATCCCTTATCTTTGATCTGTAAAGTGCGGAGTGTTTGGAAGATCTTCCACTCTTTTCATTTAACACGTTCATAAAAAATAAAAAAGATAAAAAAAAAAAAAAAACTAATTTAACCAATTTAATTCAATTCAATCACGTGATTATCATATGGAAGTCTCACATTCTAGAGCTTTTTCATTTAAAATTCCTTTGGTAATTTATTTAAACAGTCAAATATGATATCTTTGCATGTTTTAATCAATTTTTTTAATTATTTATTAAAATTGGAAAAAAAAATTCATCCCTTTTAGATTTTATCAATTTGTTGTTAAGAACATATATGAAAAGACTATTTTACTTTTATTTTAATCCTTTTAAGTAAAATAACAGTTTAGTGTGTACAGTGACAAAAGAAAATTTCTAACACCACTTGATAACAACTATAATACAGTACACTAAAAACAATATGAAATACATCTTTATTGGATATAATTCATATACTAAGTTTATTTAATATGTACATAATATTAACATTACTATATTAATTAGTATATACAACATGTAATATACTAAATAATTAATATTTAACATAACATATTTATTTTAATAATCTATTATGCATAAACTTAACAATTTTTTAAATTTTAGTTAAAGTACGTGTAAATCAATATGGATATTTCATTATATTAAAAAAAAAAAAAGTAATCTTTTTTATACTATAAAACACACATTACAAGCATAATTTAATGATTTTTTTATTTATATTATTATAACGTATTATAAAAAAAAAATTACATTTTTAAATAAATAAATTTTTTATTCATCTCATAAAATAAAATAAAGTATGTGTGTTTATATCATGAGTTAAAAGAGAAATTGGCGATATTTTGTAACAGAAATTGTTTTTGGCATGGGTCCTATTACAGTATTATGCTTCTACTCAATAAGTTTTTTGAAGAACAAAAACACTACAGACACCGAATATCGGTACCAAAATTTTACACCGATCTATGTAGTATCTGACTTAGACGTGCTATATAAGATACAACAAAGATATTCAGTGAATGAACAGTCGTCCAACAATTGTGGATGTCTGTCCATATCTTATGGAAAATCGTTCATCATAAATGGACGAGAGTTCATAAAATATCAATAGACTCCCGTCCATATATTATGGACGGGATGGGTCTCGGGTTGACCAGTTTAACTGCTTCCGGGTCCCGGGTTGACCCGTTGACAAAAACTTTTAAAATTCAGCAAATATACCCCTAAAAATTCGTTAAGTCCCTATGGGTTTGAAATTTATCAAACACACCCCAACTGCAAATCGATCGGCAACTGATTAGCGGTGACGACACCCTAGATGCAACCCCAATCGTCCCTTGAGCCCATTTCCATCAAAATATACCCAAGATCTGGTCGAAATAGGTTCGATTTCGGCCAGATCTCACCGACGTCGACGTCGGCATTCTAGGCCAGATCCCATCGATTCCGGCAACAACAACCCTCCCCATCACCCCAGAATTACTCCCCTTTTCCTCCCAACCAAAACCCACCTCACCCCACCCCCGTTAACCTCGTCAATGGCCGGAAAAATCTCATCGTTGCCGCAGCCAGTTTTGTTCAATTTTCAGTCGATTTACTCACCAGAAATCAACTCTTTCACCACCATTACATTCACCACAAATTGCTCTTCAAAAGCCCCAGCATTCCGACAATTAATTGTTCGTCGATCATCACCAGAAATCCTAGGGTATTGGATGAATAAGAAAAAATTAAACCCGGCCCGTTGAAGCTTCCAGGTCTCGGTTGAACCGGTTCAATCGGCCAGGCCGGGCTGGGTTTTAAAATATTGACCGTTCATATAATTTTAAAGCACAAAGTATGGATGCTAGTACATCTTAAATAATTTTTTTTTTAATTTACAATTTCTTTTTCATTTATAAAAACCTATAGCCTGGATAAGACGCTTCTACAAATAAGCGTCAAAAATTTTAGATGAAATATTCATTTTTAAAGCACAAAATTTTTAGATGAAATAAAGGGGAAAAAAAAAAAAAAAAACTTTGATTTTAAGTACAAAGCATGGACGACAATCCATCTAATGAGGATGGTCGTCCATATACAATGGACGGCCATCCAAATGGGATAAATTGACGTCCATACTCAAATAATTTTTTTTTTTTAAAATTGACAATTTTTGTTTTCATTTATAAAAAAAAAAAAAAAAATGCAAAACAAGATAGAAATGAAACATGTTTTGGGAGGCCTAAATGTTTAAACATTCTAATTGAAAATTTTAAAGAATTTTTTTTATTAAACTAGAATTTGGATATAGACGTCTGTCCATTATTTGTTTTTAAACTTTTCTAGACGGGCGTCTATCTTATATGAACGTTTGCCCATAATAAATGAATATTCGTCCATATTATATAAATAAAAGTCCATTAATATTGTTGTGGACAATCATCTATTCGTAATAAATGGTTGTTAACATATGAACAATCATTTGTGTAAGATAGACAATCGTTCATTCACAAAATTAGTATTTACCATCTAATATATTCGCGTCTTAATGGATGTTATGTGGTTCAATCAAAAATTTCAAAATTAGTTTTTACCATCTAATGTATTCACGTCTTAATGGATGTTATGTGGTTCAATCAAAAATTTTAGTATACACATTTGGTGTCCGTAACATTACTATTTGAAGAATAGTCAACACCAGTGATGACGATTTGCACCGCTTTATCTTCTAGAAGACAATTTTTTTAAATTTTTTTTTTTTTTTTTTTTTTGTATCATGATAATGCTAACCCACGTCACATCTCCATCCTTGTCACCGCTCACTGATGTGATGAGCCGACGGTTGAAACAATAAGCAACACTTGTTTCTCGTGGTCGTGACCGGTGGGCCAAGCCAACTCAAACCAAACTTTTTCTTTTGACCTCTTTTCTTTTAAATTGCTTTCAAATCATTTGGGTAACATTATTATGTAATGTAATATAAATCTCTTTTTAACTTTTGAAGAGTATAATTAGATTATGTAATTATGAAACATTATCTACTATTATTATATGAAACACGTTACCATATTTGTATAGATTGATATATTATAGACAGACCCAACTCCCAAAATTAAGAAATTAATAATTAATTTTAGTTAAGGGTACTCACATGGCCTGCACAATTTGTCATGGGTTGAGTGAACATCGACTGATAGGAACCGTCCTTTGGTAGATAATTGGTTTTGATTGGAAGTTTTGTTTTCTTATCAAGGTCGGAACAAATGTGATTGGATGAAAATTGTTAATAAATACAGCGATGGCATTATAATATTAAATCTATGAATGAGGGTCTCTTGGTGACTGAAGTAGACAATATACAATTATTAAAGTCATATAATTGATCCTTCCCACACTGTATAGATTATGGACTCTAAAGTCTAATCACGTTAGTTACCATGAAGGACTTTGGGTCGTTCACACTTCATCCTCTAAATTTCACATAATATTAATAATAATGTAGGTTTAGTTTAGTTTAGATTTTTTTTTTTTAAATGAATTATATTATTAAACATTATATCAAATAAGCGTTTATTGAGTTAAACCAGTTAATAGATTAAAGTAAAATCAAATTTCAAAAGATAGATTTAATCACACTCGACTAGCTTGTATGTATTTCAATTAATTATTCGAAATCCTGAAGTTAACGATCGGTAAATTTGCAAGCATCTTAACTAATTTATCGAAATCTTAAAGTTAACGACCGGTTATACCTCCTAGTGATCACCTTTATTAACAAACGGTTATACCTTTTAGTGACCACCTTTATTAACAACCGAGGAGAATCAAATTTAAGATTTTTTAAATAATACATCAAGAGCTTTTATCGTTCCATCCAATCACCTAGAGGTGGTTAATTGATAATTATTTGATTTCAGTTTTTGATATTAGAAAAAGATTGCTCCACTCCTAGTGAGTTGTGAACCATTTGGTTTGAATTATATTAAAAACATAAATAGATAATTTATTAAAAAAAGAAGTTATTAACAAAAAAAAAATCTGAAATTTTTGAAATAATAAAAGTTTTAACTTAAATATGTTATAAGGATTTGCATAGATGTATTTATCATTACAGTAAAACCTCTCTATAGTGACATTCTATATAAGAATAACCTCCATGTAGTCATAAAAAATTATGGTCCTAACTTGGATCAGTTATAAATAAGAATAAATTTTATATTGTAATAAGTTATAATTTTTCTAGGTCCTTGCCTTTACATAATAATAATCATATATATACTACAAAAAAATATGCTATGTTACATTAAAAGTTTAAGATAAAATAAAATATTTATTTAAAGTTGTTTGGAACAATGATTTATGCTTTAAAGTTGTTACCATAACTTTTATCTTACGGGTACGTAATAAGCTGTCAGCATAGACACCTTTTTATTGAAGCCAAAATATTTCTAACTCTCAAGTATGTTTAGAGCTTCTTGGCATGAAATTTTTGGTATTTCCGTACTATCATCATCATGATTATCTTCTTCATCTTCTTGTCTAATTCAAGTAATGATTTCTTCTTCAGTTAAAAACCTACACGACTTATTGCTCATTTGGATGATTGAGGAAGATATATTATTATTCATTTGATTAGGGTAGTAGAGTTGTTGAATTTGATCACTCAATTTTACAGTGACACTTTGATATCCATTTTCGTATTATCATAATACTACTAAAATAATGAATTGAAATCTTAATACTACTAAAACATGAATTATAAAATAAGAAATCAAAATAATAATTCTTGTAACTACACCTCTATTAAATTATAATCTTCTTATAATAATAAATTTAATTAGTTCCAACATTATGACTATAGAAATGTTTTACTGTATATAATTAGAAGTCGTTAATTTAAATTAATGAAAGATGATAATTTAATTATAAGAAAGATTTAACGAATTTTGTAATTAAAGAGATTAACATTAGTATTTACAACATGTAATATACTAAATAATTAATATTTAACATAACATATTTATTTTAATAATCTATTTGCATAAACCTAACAATTTTTTTAATTTTAGTTAAAGTGCATGTAAATCAATATGGATATTTCATTATATTAAAAAAAAAAAAAAGTAATCCCTTTGATACTATAAAACACACATTACAAGCATAATTTAATGATTTTTTTATTTATATTATTATAACGTATTATAAAAAAAATTACATTTTTAAATAAATAAATTTTTTATTCATCTCATAAAATAAAATAAAGTTTGTGTGTTTATATCATGAGTTAAAAGAGAAATTGGCGATATTTTGTAACAGAAATTGTTTTTGGCATGGGTCCTATTACAGTATTTTGCTTCTACTCAATGAGCTTTTTGAAGAACAAAAATACTACAGCGACCGAATATTAGTATCAAAATTTTACACCGATCTATGTAGTATTTGACTTAGATGTGACATGTAGGATACAACAAAGATATATCTTATGGACGATCGTTCATTATAAATAGACGAGAGTTCATAAAATATCAATGGACTCTCGTCTATATATTATAGATGAGAGTCCTTTTTACTGTGGACGACTGTTCATATAATTTTAAAGCACTCTATAGACCGGAGTTCTTTTACTATGGACGACCGTTTATATAATTTTAAAGCACAAAGTACGGATGCTAGTACATCTTAAATATTTTTTTTTTAATTTACAATTTCTTTTTCATTTATAAAAACCTGTAGCCTGGATAAGACGCTTCTACAAATAAGCGTCAAAAATTTTAGATAAAATATTTATTTTTAAAGCACAAAATTTTTAGATGAAATAAAGGAAAAAAAAAATAACTTTGATTTTAAGTACAAAGCATGGACGACAGTCCATCTAATGAGGATGATCGTCCATATACAATAGATGGCCATCTAAATGGGATAGATTGCGTTCATACTCAAATAATTTTTTTTTTTAAATTGGTAATTTTTGTTTTCATTTATAAAAAAAAAGAGAGAAATGAAACATGTTTTGGGAGGCCTAAATGTTTAAACATTCTAATTGAAAATTTTAAAAAAAAAATTATTAAACTAGAATTTGGATATAGACATCTGTCTATTATTTGTTTTTAAACTACTTTAGATGAGCGTCCATCTTATATGGGCATTTATCTATAATAAATGAACATTCATTTATATTATATAAATAAAAATCTATTAATATTATTACGGATGACTATTCATTTGTAATGAACAATTATCTATAATATATGGATGATCATCCGTATAAGATAGACAATCAATCATTCACAAAATTAGTGTTTCGTATCTAATATAACCGCATCTGAATGGATGTTCTGTAATTCCATACAAAATTTTAGCATACACATTTGGTGTCCGTAACATTACTATTTGAAGAATAGTCAACACCAGAGATGACGATTTGCATCGCTTTATCTTCTAGAAGACAACTTTTTTTTATTTTTTTTGTATCATGATAATGCTAAGCCCACGTCACATCTCCATCCTTGTCACCGCTCACTGATGTGATGAGCCGACGGTTGAAACAATAAGCAACACTTGTTTCTCGTGGTCGTGACCGGTGGGCCAAGCCAACTCAAACCAAACTTTTTCTTTTGACCTCTTTTCTTTTAAATTGCTTTCAAATCATTTGGGTAACATTATTATGTAATGTAATATAAATCTCTTTTTAACTTTTGAAGAGTATAATTAGATTATGTAATTATGAAACATTATCTACTATTATTATATGAAACACGTTACCATATTTGTATAGATTGATATATTATAGACAGACCCAACTCCCAAAATTAAGAAATTAATAATTAATTTTAGTTAAGGGTACTCACATGGCCTGCACAATTTGTCATGGGTTGAGTGAACATCGACTGATAGGAACCGTCCTTTGGTAGATAATTGGTTTTGATTGGAAGTTTTGTTTTCTTATCAAGGTCGGAACAAATGTGATTGGATGAAAATTGTTAATAAATACAGCGATGGCATTATTATATTAAATCTATGAATGAGGGCCTCTTCGTGACTGAAGTAGACAATATACAATTATTAAAGTCATATAATTGATCCTTCCCACACTGTATAGATTATGGACTCTAAAGTCTAATCACGTTAGTTACCATGAAGGACTTTGGGTCGATCACACTTCAACCTCTAAATTTCACATAAAATTAATAATAATGTAGGTTTAGTTTAGTTTAGTTTTTTTTTTTTTAAATGAATTATATTATTAAACATTATATCAAATAAGCGCTTATTGAGTTAAACCAGTTAATAGATTAAAGTAAAATCAAATTTCAAAAGATAGATTTAATCACACTCGACTAGCTTGTATGTATTTCAATTAATTATTCGAAATCCTGAAGTTAACGATCGGTAAATTTGCAAGCATCTTAACTAATTTATCGAAATCTTAAAGTTAACGACCGGTTATACCTCCTAGTGATCACCTTTATTAACAAACGGTTATACCTTTTAGTGACCACCTTTATTAACAACCGAGGAGAATCAAATTTAAGATTTTTTAAATAATACATCAAGAGCTTTTATGGTTCCACCCAATCACCTAGAGGTGGTTGATTGATAATTATTTGATTTCAGTTTTTGATATTAGAAAAAGATTGCTCCACTCCTGGTGAGTTGTGAACCATTTGGTTTGAATTATATTAAAAATATAAATAGATAATTTATTAAAAAAAGAAGTTATTAACAAAAAAAAAAAATCTGAAAATTTTGAAATAATAAAAGTTTTAACTTAAATATGTTATAAGGATTTGAATAGATGTATTTATTATTACAGTAGGACTTCTCTATAGTGACATTCTATATAAGAATAACCTCTATGTAATCATAAAAAATTATAATCCCAACTTGGGTCAATTATAAATAAGAATAAATTTTACATTGTAATAAATTATAATTTTTTTAAGTCCTTACCTTTACATAGTAATAATCATATATATATTGCAAAAAAATATGCTATGTTATATTAAAAGTTTAAGATAAAATACAATATTTATTTAAAGTTGTTTGGAATAATGATTTATGCTTTAAAATTGTTATCGTAACTTTTATCTTGCGGGTACGTAATAAGCTGCCAGCATAGACACTTTCTTATTGAAGCCAAAATTTTCTAGCTCTCAAGCATGTTTAAAGCTTCTTGGCATGAAATTTTGGTATTTTCGTACTATCATCGTCATGATTATCTTCTTCCTCTTCTTGTCTAATTCAAATAATGATTTCTTCTTTAGTTAAACCCTACACGACTTGTTGCTCATTTGGATAATTGAGGAAGATATATTATTATCCATTTGATTAGAGTAGTAGAGTTGTTGAATTTTATTACTCAATTTTACAGTGACACTTTGATATCCATTTTCATATTATCATAATACTACTAAAACAATGAATTGAAATCTTAATACTACTAAAACATGAATTATAAAATAAGAAATCAAAACAATAATTCTTATAACTACACCTCTATTAAATTATAACCTTCTTATAATAATAAATTTAATTAATCCCAACATTATGACTATAAAAAGATTTTACTGTATATAATTAGAAGTCGTTAATTTAAATTAATGAAAGATGATAATTTAATTATAAGAAAGATTTAACGAATTTTGTAATTAAAGAGATTCTATAATAAAAATGATAAGTAGTAGATTAATATTGATAAGCGCAATTAAGTGGTTTTTAAAAACCCAATTGGATGATAGCAGAGAGCGGTCCAATAAGAGAACTAGAGAAGAGCACACGCAGTGGAAGATGCCGTATCAGATTAAAGCCCAAAACTAAACACAAACACCACCACCAACTTGAACGGCTTCCTGTTATAAACTCTCTCCTCCACCCGCTTTTCATCACCAAATCACTCTCTCTCTCTCTCTCTCTCTCTCTCTCTGTCTTATTTATTTATTTATTTTGTTTCTTTTTGCTCTTAAAACTCCTAATATTGTTCAAGCTTGCACTACTGAAAGGTGCCTCGAAACGCTCCGTTTCCCGTTTTATCAGTTTTTGGTTAGGTATGTTGCTCATTTCAATTTAGTTTATTTCTTCGTGGAATCCTGCTTGTTTTATAATTTGATGGTAAAAGCATGGATCTTGTGACTTTGTTTTTTGTCCGTTTCATTTTGTAATTGCTTGAAAACATTATTTGTTTTTAGATGTTAAATAATTTTGCATGACCTGAAATTTTCCCGAGAACCAAGCAATTGGGAATGTTAGATTATAACTGCAATCTTAGAACATCAAATTCAGTTATTTCGTTAAAATTTTCCGATTTATTTACAGATGTGGTGTTGTTCGTGCTTTTTACGTGACTTTTTCATATAAGTCAATGAGTTTGAGGGATCAGGTTTCTGTCATACTAGTCTCACGTCCCTTAATTAAAGGTTGAGATCTGTACCATTACTTTGGTGTTTAAGCGGGACCGATTGATGAAAACACCATCTGATTTTTCTGACTAAAAGGGGAGGATGGCGGTGCACAGGTGGAAATTGGTTGGAGAACTTCAAATTTTTTTAAGCTTGATAATTTTGTGAGTTTGGATTTCTGGTTGTCTTGTAAATATAATTATTCAATGTGAAACCTTGTTTTGCAGAGTAAAAAATAGTATTTTTCTCATTTTTTTGGTTTCTTTTTCTGATTAATGGCTAAGCAAATAGTAAATGGTTATATTGGCATCCTGGATAGAGTAGATTTCAGTTTTATGACAACAAATATGTGAAACCACCAGATCAGAGATTTGGAATTCTCATTATGAGTAAATGAAAAGAAAAGAAAATTCTAACTTGACTTTTTTTTACTTGGATTGATGGCTCTACTTAATTCTGAATTTTTCTTTCTTTCATTTCTTTTATAATTGTTTTAATACTGAGCTTACTTGTGAAAACTTTTGCTGTTTCAATCTAACCATTTTTAGCTCCTTCATAATCAAAATCTGATTATTATAGTGCACTGAAACTCTAAATGTCATCTGCAAGTCTTGCAGTTCATACTAGACTGTTAAAATCTTAATTTCAGTGTAATATATGGCCTGAAAATTTAATTTAGAGGACAATCCTTGATTCCTAAACATAAATCATTGGAGGGTCATTGCTTGGAAGCTTCTCATATTGTTTGATAGTATTACTTTCTCTGCTGGATTGTGCATCACCTATATCCTTTTCCATGATATTATTTTGTTCGTATTATTTATTTATTATATCATGTTAGGTGATTTGGCACTGATGTTTCTGAGTTATGTATTCTTCTGGCATCTGTTGGGAAAGTGTGTGTGTGTTTTATACTATAGCTAATTTCATCAATTTCTTTTTCTCCTTTAAATTGTTATTTTCCCTATTTTAATTGGACTTTTACCTCTATGCAGTTTAGTTTATATATCTTTGGTGGTTCGACAAAATTTTGGTGCATTAATCTTTTTTGTTTTTAAATGTTACATTTGTTAAATTTTTTAGAAAGTGGTCTAACATATCCTTATTAGCAGGTCAAAACATTTTAAATTATCTTTTGAAGACCATAAAATTAAGCCATACATGTGACTTCATTGTGATAGAAATAATAAGAATAAGAAAATTTTGTATGGAACTATAAATAGAAATGCAGTGAAAAGAAAGGAGAAGGAGAAAGAAGGAAACAAAGTAGTTTCATGACTTCCACTGCAATGTTATGAGATGATGGAATATGAAAGACACGAATAGTACTCCAAATAAATATTCACTCAAAAGAAAAGAGAAGGAGAAAAACGGCAATAAAGTAGCATGGCATGCATCGTATGCTGTTTGTACATACATATTTTGATTAAAATAAACGAGTTCAAAGTTTTGGGTCCTTTCAACTTTCTTGTATTGTTTATCCAAATAATGGATGAGATGTGTCAGTTCTTACCTCTTAGTCCCTTGGGTGCAAATTAAGCCAAGCAGTGGGGCCTTTTTGTTTGGTTGATCATGAGTTCCAACAAGCATTATAATTTAGAAACTTTGGGGTTTGTTAGCGTGTAACTTTGTGCTCATTTAGTTGGTTGAGATGCTCTTTTGCATAAGAAGACAACCATTATCTTGTTTCTTGCTGCTCTTTTGTTTTTACCCTCCTTTCTTTCCTAGTAGTTAGGCTGTCTGATTTTGTTGTGTTGCAAGATAGATGCACATTTTTTGAGTGAATATAGTGTCAAATATTAATAAATTTTTGAGACTAAGTGCTAATAATGTTTCATTTTATTGTTTTCATTTCAGTGCCAAGCAAAATACTTGTAGCTACAGCAACTTGTGCAAACGGATCCATGGCCTTGGAGCAATACTTTGCCCGGGAATGGAAGTCCATTACGGGTGCAGCAACTGGTTCAGACAATTATAATGGTTGCTTTGACTGCAATATCTGCTTGGACTTTGCATATGAGCCGGTGGTCACCTTATGTGGCCATCTCTACTGCTGGCCCTGCATTTACAAGTGGCTCCATGTTCAGAGTGCCTCCCTTTCTTCTGATGAACACCCACAATGCCCAGTATGCAAGGCTGACATATCACACACGCAAATGGTTCCCCTCTATGGTAGGGGTCAATCTCCAACTGAATCTGAGGTTCCAGGCAAGGCAAGCATTCGCAGCACTGCAATCCCCCCCAGACCACCAGCTTGTGGCAACCAAGCTATTCAATCTCTCACATCAAACTCTGTTCAACAGCTTCCATATCGTAATCCTTACCAAAATCAACACTATAATCCTTATCCGGACAGCAGTTTAGAAGAGGATTCTTCCTCACTTCTTAATCTTGGGGGCTCCGGAATGACTGGATTTCATCATCCAGTAGTCGGTATGTTCGGGGAGATGGTTTACACAAGGGTTTTCGGAAATTCAGAAAGCTTATACACATATCCCAACTCCAATTACCTAGTTGGTAGTAGTAACCCAAGGTTGAGAAGGCAAGAGATGCAGGCGGACAAGTCACTAAACAGAATTTCAATCTTCCTTTTCTGCTGCTTTCTTCTGTGCCTTGTTGTATTTTGAATATAGTTAAGTAGATTGCCCTCTTCCTTTTTGTATACTTTGTAAAGAGAGTTAAGAGACCGATGTAAGCTTATTAAAATGGTAGGTTAGATACATTATATATATAAAAGTTAATAATAGAGAAATTTGCTGAAAATCTTGATACCATTTCTGCAATTTGTTTCCAGCAACGAGGAAACAAGATTTTGTTCGAACAGGATTAGGAAAAAAGGAATGTTTGGTGGGACAAAGTTGTGGATCTGTTAAGTGTAATTTTGTTCATACAAAAATCAAATACTTATTTTTGTGTTGGAAAGTCTGATTATAGTTTGAAAGCTCGACGTCATAGTTGAAAAATCAACCCAATTAGTTATGACTTTCCATTCAAATAATTCTACTGATTCATCTAATTTCCAAACAATGGTTGAATTATCAATTAAATATATGTAATTGTTGAGTTAATAACTCGTATGAAGGATGAAATTTTCACCCTCTCTTATGCAAATAGGGAGCAAATGTTAAATATATACTTTTTTTTTTTTTTTTCTGAGTTAAGGATTTTTTACCGCCTAATGGTTTAATGACATTTTCTCACACACAAACTTTTAAAATATTATTTTATTACCCAAATTTATATTCTGACAGTGAACAAAGAGCAAATTAGGTCTATGCTGTTGAGGCTTTTGAAAAGGGGAGGCTGATGAGTCTTTTGGTGGTAGATGGTTGGGATTGATCAGAATTTGACTTGGGAGTGGTAGCTGTACAAACCCTAATTGCTCGATTGTCGGCGATTGACGGGATCGACGGGAGTAAAATTTGAGGGGTTTTGGTGAGTGATGAATGGAGAAGAGAACAATGGTGGTATGGGGTCGCAACTATACTAGAATCGAAAACGAAATATAAATTTAGATAGTGAAATAATTTTTCAAAAGTCTGTGGATGGTAAAGTGTCATTAAGCTATTATTTGAGTAGGAAAATGCGCGTTTACTTTTTTTTATTTAATTTAAAAGAAAAAGAAAAAGAAATTGTTAAATCATGTCTTAAAAATTGAACTTAGATTTTTGAATTGGATACCCAAAGCCTGACCCCATGAGCGAGAATTCTTGGAAAAATCTTGAGTTAGGAGCGGGGATGGGGAATATTATACCGCCGAACCAAGAACGGGTTACGGGAGCAAGGGTGGGGAAAGCTGAAAACCCATAAAACCTGACCTCCCCATCCCTAATAAAAATTTGTATTATATTTAATATATTTAATTAATTATAATTAATATTACATTCAAAAATTAAGCAAAAAAATAAATATGAGGATTTCGAGTGTGTGACTAGGGGTGCCTATTGCAATCCCCTTTCGGGATACCCCACGNACTTAGATTTTTGAATTGGATACCCAAAGCCTGACCCCATGAGCGAGAATTCTTGGAAAAATCGAGTTAGGAGCGGGGATGGGGAAAATTATACCGCGGAACCAAGAACGGGTTACGGCAGCAAGGGTGGGGAAAGCTGAAAACCCATAAAACCTGACCTCCCCATCCCTAATAAAAATTTGTATTATATTTAATATATTTAATTAATTATAATTAATATTACATTCAAAAATTAAGCAAAAAAATAAATATGAGGATTTCGAGTGTGTGACTAGGGGTGCCTATTGCAATCCCCTTTCGGGATACCCCACGCTCGACCTTGCTCCCAGAAATCCAAGGTTGGGGCCTAGCTTGAAGGGACAATATCTTAACAGGGATGGGTTGAAGATGAAGGTCCGTCCTTATCCCCGTCACCAAAACTTGTGAACCTTAATATCATCCATTGTTTTTTTATCAACAAGTTGATTTTTCCAAAAATAAAATAAAATAAAATAAAATCTAATAGAAAATGACAGAAAGATTGAGCCGTAACCATCTAAATGGAATAATATGAATCAACAAATTGAAATTTAGGTTAAATTAAATCCAAAGCTCAATAAATGGGATTCCATGAATATATACAATGAATTCAATAATAATTCCATAAAGTAACATCTCTCCCTCTCAAATAATATTCATATGTATGAATATCATATCATAAAGAGCAAACAACATGTTCCCACTCGAGGTTTACTGAAATCTCAAGTTCACATCTCTAGTTGCATTTATTTCAGATTCATACCCTTAAACTAACACTGTTTCCTTTATTTTAACAGTTGAAGGGTAAAAGCGTCAAAACCACTTTTCTCTCAACTCACCACCATTGTCGACACCATCGCCGCAAGTTTTAAGTGGATCCCTATTGAATTTCTCACCCAAACTGGCAGAAATCACCAAACTTCATACCCCATCAGCCCTCCACCACTATCACCTCCTCCTCTAGCACCACCACCAACACCACAAACAATTGCCCCTCCTCCCATCTTCATGCAAGTTGAGCAAGGTTGGAGTGGTAGGGTGGTTGTCGGCAATCAGAAATAAACACAACAACAACACAATCGCTAACAATACTTCAAAAACAACAAACCACACCGATCAAACACCAAAACCCAACGAAAAACAAATGAAAAGGCCGTAAAACCATGACTATCTCGCAGCGGAAAGTGCAAGTCATAAGTAGCAAACGACGAGTGGGGAAAGTCAAAGGAAGGATGTGTTTTGAAGAAGGGGGGAAAAAGAGTCGAACGGTGCAAACAAGGTTGATTTTTGGTGTGATAATTGGCTAGGATCTAGCCGAGAAAATGCGAAAGTCGCAACGGCAAGTGCATGTCGCGGGCAGTAGCAAATGACGAGATGGATTTTGAAGAGGAGAAGAAGGGGAGTGAACGGTGCCAAGAGAGTTGATTTTCAGTGTGATAATCGGCCAAAGATTTGGCCAGGAAAATGCAAAAATTGCAACAGCAAGTGCAGGTTGCAGGCAGCAAACGGTGAGTGGGGAGGGTCAAAGGAGGGATGGGTTTTGAAAAAGGGAGGAAGGGGAGTTGAACGGTGCAGAGAAGGTTGATTTTCAGTGTGATAATAGGCCGAGACTTGGCTTGAGAGGCTGTTGCAACGCTTAGGGGCGAAAACCTGGAAGATGAAGGGTGCTACTTTAAGGGCAGCTCGATAATTATAGCCTCTACACCCATGTTAGAACCCAACAATGACTAATGGTGTTACTTTAAGGGTAGGAATCTGGAATAAATGAAACCAGGAGTACCCACTTGCCATTTCACTAAACCTCGAGTGGGAACATGTCGTTTACTCTATCATAAAATAAAATTATACTCTTGTCATCCCCCTCGTTTGTATGCCTCAATATATGGGAAACAAACGCCTTCCTTCATTCATTTGCATCTCTTGATGTGCTTATTTGACCAACAGAACTTTAGCTTTTTGATAATTAGCTTTAAAGCCAAGTAAATTATGTGTTTTGTTCTTAAAAATTCATGCTAAAGTAGTTCTTGTGGAAATAAAGCTCAAAGTTGAGACATATCTTCTGCACATGTGATTTTGTAATGTTAATTTATTACAAATTTATTTACTTTATTGATTCTTTCATATTTAAAGTTATTCATCACTTGGATGCTAAAATGAAACATTTATATTAAATTTAAGCATACTTTTTCTTTATACGTTTCTTGTCAAATAAATAAAGCACACAAGGGATTTTTTAAATAATATAATAAAAAATTACATCTAATTTCCATGCGGTAGGTTATCTGTAATCAAACGATAACCAAAATTTCTACAATCATTTTGACTTGGACCCTTATATAAGTAAACTTTGTAAGAGAATAATTATTAAAATAGAGTGGTTCTATAAAGGGAGAGCGACTTTTTCACACCCAAGTTTTGGTGAAATGACACTTTCCCACCTGTTAAGTTTCAAAATGACACTTTCCCACCCATCATTATGTTCCGTTAGAAAAATTCGTTCTAAAGAAGGGCAAGATGGTCAAAACAAAGAAACATACTTTTCCACGCCATTCTTTAAAGCTTCCTCTTCTTCTAAACTCCATCTTTTCTTTTTTCTCCTTCTGATTTGTAATTTCATGCTTATTTGGTGGAGAGACAACCTTCCTTTTTGGGCTAGGTAAGTGAAATCTATGCACATGATTGGATGATCCTCCCTGTGAGTCATCAATAGAATCATTCCACTACAAAAAGCTTCACAATGCAACATAGTTAAAAGTTAGAACATACCAAATATATAGAAATTGTGGATATTCAGAGCACAAAACACTTTCACAAAACATAAACATCAACAGAACTTCAAAGTCCTAACAAGATGTCAAAGATAAACTGATGTACTATCAAAGTAAGTCAAAAAAATGTTTTACAACAACAAAACAAGGAGAAACTATTCTCCAAACTTCATTCACCTACTGGCAGGCCTAACTGATCTGTATTAGTAATCAAACAAGATGGATTTACAAACTGGTTGAAGAAAACTTTGATCCAAAGTAAACAAATAAATACAACATGCTCAGTAACCGGATATATCTAAGACCTTCGACTTCGACACCACCTCATCCAGAGAACACGATACTTCAATGCACCAAGATGCAGCAAATCCCTTCTCATCCAGAGCACCGTTAAGAATTCCGTGAAACCTGACCGGAAGTATGCAAGCAGCCACCTCACCAAGTAGATTAAGCTGATAGTAACCATTAATTTTCCGTTTCTTCCTCTTTGCTGAGTTCTCATCGTCCTCTTTAGCCAAGACGTCGAGTTTACATCGTTTCAAACTCGACATTTGAGATTTTAAGTTCCGCTTTATTATCATTCTTGAAACAAATGATCAAACCAATCGCCACATCAATCAAAAACCAGAAGGACTTCGCTTCCTCCCACTCCCTCAAATTCCAAACCTCAAACCCCCAAGTCTACGAATTTGCAACATAAACCCTAAGTTCCAATCGGTTTGGTCTCCAACAGCAATAGAGAAATCAAATAACGAAATTGCAGAGACAATCTCCAAAACAACAACACTAGAGACGAATTGAAAGCAAGAATCAAGATTGCGAGAGAAAGTTCTTTAGAGATAGAAAATAAGAGGGAAGTGATAGAGAGATTTTTGGGTCAAGAGATAGGATGTAGTAAGTAGAATGAGTAGCTTCATGTAAATTGACTATTTGCCCTTTTTCAAAACAGATTTTTCTAACAGAACATAACGGTGGGTAAGAAAATGTCGTTTTGAAACTTGACAGGTGGGTAAGTGTCATTTTGCCAAACCTTGGGTGGGAAAATGTTGTTCTCCTTTTATAAACTAAAGAAACCCTACTTTTTAATAGTTTTTATAATGATAAATTTATCCCTATATTAAATTAATAAAATTAACTTTTATTACTTATTCTTTATAAATACTTTTGACACCTTATTTTTATCTCATAAACCCTAATTCTTGTATGTTATTATTTAAATCATATTAAAAACTAAAAGATAGTTTATTGAAGAAAGAAGATTTGCATTGGAATATTTTATATTACCAACTATATAGAATTTAAAGTTTTTAATTGCTTCTCAATTTATTTTTTCTTTTTTAATTCAACCTATTTCTTTGACGAAAAATTAGTCGGGAAAAGTAGAAATTTCATGTTAACAAATTGACTTATCTTATGTTATTTTATTTTGTAATAGAATTCTTTATTATACTTCTTATAAAATCATGTTCTTGAGTTAATTATTTGTAAGAATTTTTTATAGTTTTAATTATTTTGAATTTTGAATTGGAATATTTTAAAATTTTGTTTTTGGAATAATGACAATGAAGGGTATATAGCCTAAGTGAAAGTAATGAAGTGTATACTGTTTTAAATTTTAAAATTAAAAAAAAAAAAAAAAGATCGAATGAAGGGCATTTATGAGTGTCAAAAGAAAAAATTTAAAATTTAAAATTTTGAAGTTTTAAATGGGGGTATTTTGATGGGCTTTTTCTTGTTGGGTCCTAAATGAATCTTGAAGCCTCAAGAGATAGATAAAATAAATGAAAGAATCTGTGTTAAGCTATCTTCAGACCCCTAATACAATACAGTCTGGAGTTGGCTTGTTAAGGTTAAGTCTTCTATCTGCATGCGACGCTACTTCATATGGAGAAGGTGATCGAAAATGCAGCGCTTGGAGAGCAGTGACGGATCCAGGATTTTTGTCGAGGGGGGCCTCCGCGGCTCCGTCATTGTTTACTAAACAACTAGTAAAAATTAAAAAAAAATCATAAAACCTTAAGCAAAGAAAATAATACAATATCAAAAACCTGAGAAAAAAGAATGCAATAATACAATACTTTCCTATTTAAATAAATTCATAAGAAGTAAAAATTTGAGTAAATGTGTTATGTAAACCTTGAGCAAAACTTTCTTTTAATTTTTTTTAATTTTTTTTTTGGTTTCTAAAGATGATAATATAAATTTTCATAACTTTGACCAGAGCTAACCTAAGCTAAAGTCAACCAAAATTTAAATCAAGTCAACATTGCATTGACTTTTAATATGAATTAATTAAAAAAAAAAAAAAAACTTCTTGATATAAACATAGATAGTAACTCAAATTTCTTTATTTATTTTGAGTAGCAGGATGGTGACGTTTCAAATGTAGAAAAGTGGTGGGTGAAGAGTGAAGAATAACGTCTTTTAAAATATATTTAAGGTTTTAATTTGGGGAAACAAGTTCATTCTTAGACACAAAACACAAAATAAACTCACAAGATCTATATCTTTTCCCCTCAAATTAGAATGAAAAACCTCAAAAAAAAAAACATGATTCAACCCTAAAATAAACTAAATTGAAATGAGCAATACAAATACCTAAAACTGATAAAATAGAAAACAGAGCTAATTGTGACATCTTGAATAGTGAAAGCTTCAATAATTTCAGTCTTAAAAGTTTTAAGATTGAATAGCATGAGGAAGAGAAAGAGAGAATGAGAGAATAAAAAATTTTGGGGATAAAATCATAAAAAGCAGGTGGAGCCGAAAAAAGAGTGGAGAAAGTTTTAAACTTTTAATATGATGTAGGTTTGGAATATATATATTAATAAGTAGTTTTTTGTGAGTCTAGATATATATATAATAATTCTCGTTTTTTAAAAATTGGAGGATAATTTGGGTATATATGTTAATATCAATTTTTGTGGGTTTATATATTAATAATTTTTCTTTAAAACTTGAGGCCTACCCTCAAAGGGGCTGAATCCGCCCCTGTTGCAGAGTGAATAGAATTTTGCACAATATAACTCCATTGTTGGCTGCAATAAGACCTCTTCAAAATGCCTGCCATCAGATCACTAAACGGTTTTGGCTTTTCAGTAGTAATCTAAATTTCATCTGTAATTTACTAATGGCCGATTCACTTTCAAACACATCACATCACATCCTGAACTGCAGCCCCATGAATGTTTTCTTGAGTTAAGATCACACCAAAATAAGAAAAAGGGGCTTTTATGAGAAATAAAAAATAAAAAACACTGTTGCTGCCCAGGATCGAACTGGGGACCTTCAGTGTGTAAGACTGACGTGATAACCACTACACCACAGCAACTTGACATTGAGAGTTCTTATAATTGAATTACAAGACTGATGATTTACAGTATAAATTATTAGTGATGTCCCTACTGCTATCTGGTCAAAAGAAAAAATGTTAATTGCGCACATCACAGAGAAGAAAAAGTGGGCGGCAATGGAATACTTTCACAAAAAAGAAATGTAAAGTGAAAGGAAAATCAACTTGTTAAGCACATAGTTTCAATGCCATCGGCACTGGTAAACACCTAACCGGGTTAGGGTTACCATATTCAAATCAAGCCTTCCTATTTGCTATCGATTTTACACCAACTCTTTCTTCACCATACTTTCTTAATTCATCAATCATATTCACAATCTTATCTATATCATATTGTAAGACATCACACCTTCCCAACACTTGTCAAAAAATCAATCAAACTCTTAATAATTAATTTCCCACATCAGAGTTTGCCAGACCCTTCCAAGATTTCGTCAGCATTTCCAAAACATACAAGTTATGACAGCATAAATATAAAATCAGCAACTATCTCTCATGAAACTTCCAACCACTTTATCCATCCAAAATCTTCCAATCCCAATTATCTACCGCATTCAATGATTCAAGATCTACTGTTGGAATAGAAAGTTGCATGCACTAAGAATAAATAATAAAAAAGTGACATAAAAAAATGCGCAATAGTCTATCCTGCACAGCGCCAGTAGTATCCAAGAGAAAGACTACTAGATGGTATAAATAGAGGGCTGTGGAATAAAGAAACGGTTTGCTGCCAACTTCCCAGAAAAATATGGGAGGAAATGTTTTGGAGGCTAATAAATTAGGCGTGAGCAGAAGCTCAGCCGGCCCGTCTCCAAAGACAAAAAATCCTGCTCCATTCTTGTCGAAGACGTTTGATTTGGTTGAACAAGGAGATGGAGGTCCAGATGTTGAAGAAGAATATGGTAAAAAGAAGATTGTTTCATGGAATGCTGATGGAACTGGATTTATAGTATGGTCTCCGGCTGAGTTCTCCGAGCTCATGCTGCCCAGATTCTTCAAGCACAACAATTTTTCTAGCTTCATTCGCCAGCTTAATACCTATGTGAGTACTATGTTTTCTTTAATAACTAATAATGCACAGAATCACTGAATATTTTGAACATCACATATTCTTTGATGGAGGAACATTTTGCTGCTTATGCCAAAATTATTTAGAGAAATACACATTAATATCTAAACCATCACATCTTCAAAATGCTCTTTGAAAATTAAATCCAGGCTAGTATTTACTTTGATCAGTTGCTTAAGGAGAAGTCAGTGTTCCAAAAAGGTGAGCTTATATTCAACAAAATATCCGCATGTTGGAGCAGAAAAAACTATTGTTTTTAACATTCCTTTGAGCAAGGAGTTTTTCAAAGATATCTGCTAGAAAAAGAATGATGCATGGACTGCTGTTTTTTTTTTCAACTACCTTGACCTTAGACATAATATATTAGAATAAAAAATGGCAAGATTCAACTTGATCATACTGCCAATTTTAATGGCAAACATGTGCTAATAATATATGTTATTATATTTTACCGTTATTTTGACCCACGATTAGAAACAGGGATTCAAGAAAACGTCACCCAAGCAATGGGAATTTAGGCACGAGAAGTTCCAGAAAGGTTGCAGGCATATGCTAGTGGAGATTAGTAGAAAGAAAAGTGATCCGAGCGTGTTTCCAGCATACCTCAAGGCTTCTAGTGAAGGGAACAATATTAATGCACAAGTAGCCATGGAGAAAGACAATCGTCTGTTACTAGTAGAGGAGAACGAGAATTTAAGGAAAGAAAAGCTGCAACTGGAGATGCAAATTGCTCAATTTAAAGCACTGGAAATTAAGTTGTTGGATTGCCTGGCACAAGAAAACAAGGTTAGGAGGTTGTGTTAACTACTTGATAAATCAAAATAACCAATTTAAATGATGTAGCTTGTTGAGGGAGTTTATGAATTCTCAATTTCATATGCCTGCAGTCAGTCATTTGATTCACTCTTTCCGCCCTGCATCCCTGTTCTAAACAAAACTTGCGCATCTCTAATAAAATCTAAAGGAGAAAAGAAAAAAAGTACATTAAAACCAGACCCATTAATCTAAAGACCATTAGTACAGCACAGAAAAAAAAAAAAAAAATTATGAAAACATCAAAACCGCCTATGGGTTTTGCATGCATCTAATAGGGCATTGAAGCTAAGGGTTTTGTGTCACGCGTCCTTAAGTTGTGTCGATGGCCTAGATCCTCCTACATGTCGTCTCATTAGCGTTTGTCTTCTCTCATAAGGTGATTACTATCAAAAGTATGGATTAAACTGTCATTAGCATGACTCGACCTGTCACAAGTATGAAAATTACTGACTCAGATCCTAATTAAGAAGATTATGGGTGCAAACAACCCTGTGACACCCACTTGCAACCACTGTCAAACGAGCCAAGTATAGAAGGAGTCCATAACCTCCCTTTCAAGAAGATTCCAGTATTAGTAAAGTTAAAGAGAAAAATACACTAACTTGTTTTAGAGTGTTTAGAGAAAATAGGTTACAAGAATCGAATGTCCTCATTTATCTCGTGAACTCTCTTTTATGATCATTCGACCCTGTAACACATCTCAATAATAGCACAACAATGGATGTAGGTTTCGTTTCTACACCGCCGAACCACTATAAAATCTCTTTTGTTCTTTATTTTATTATGTCACTTTAGCAACCTTGTTAGTTACCAATAATTACGTGTACATCTTACGTTGTCCCTTCTAAGGCCAGTTAGGTATCCTTGATTGGTACAAATTATCGCATCAACACCTCTTGAAGAAGCAAAGTTTCATGATGAAGATGCAATCACTTGAAATGGAACAAAACAATTCTTAAAGACTAAAGTGAACATGAAAGTCATGTCGCTATTACATTTACAAGGGTGACTTCCTGCAGATTGCTCCGAGGGTGCGTTTGGTTGAGGGGTATGTGGGATTACTAGGATTAAGTCATCTTATATTACTTAATTACCATTTTTGGTTTGTCAAGTAATATAAAATTTCGGTAATCTTCAAATACCAATAGTGGCTACTATTGATAATATTGGAGGTAATCTGATTACCTCTATTTTCTTAGGTATTATAAGATTACTTGAGTAATCTTTTTTTGTTATAATTCTATCCCTTATTAACAAAATTTTAGGACAATAATGCCCTTATTTTTAAATTTATTTACATGAATCTTACTTTTACCATTTCACCCCATTTAATTAATTTTTTAGACAAAATTACCCTTGAAATCAAAACAAATTTCAGCTTACTCAAGCCACCACCCCCACCCACCTGTTGCCGCCTACCACCAGCCAAACCACTGCCGGCCGTCACGGGAAGTCACCTGGAGTTGCTGTGAGCAGCCCACCGTGACTCGGAGGCCCCGATATGGCCGAAAAGGCTATATCGGCAGTAGATTTGGCCGGAAATGGCCAGATTTATTCTAGCCATTTCCAGACAGATTGATGGGTCTAGCCGTTAATGGCTAGACTCTTGGCCTTTATTGGCCATATCTCGCCCAGATCTGGCCAATAATGGCCAAGGATCTAGCCGGAAATGGCCAAAATAGATCTAACCATTTTCGGTCAGATCTAACCTGATATGGCCAGAAACGGCCATATCAAAGCCTCGTGGTTATGGTGAGCTACTCACGGCGACTTTCGAAGACTTTTGGCGGCGATTTGCGGTGGCGTCAAGGGGTGGGGGTGATTTTGTTATAAATTAAAGTTTTATATAAGTGGGGTGTTTTAGCTAAATCTGAAATATTAGGGGTTTAATAATAAAATAATATTATATTAATATTTAAAAAAAAAAAAGCAATTTAGTAATTTAAATAACATACCTACCAATTTATTCTCCTTAATCAAACATATTAATATAACATACCCACTAACTAATCAAACACATTTTTGTAATATAAGATTCCAATAATCTAACATTCCCTGAACCAAACGCCTTTGAAAAGTTTCTCAAAAGAATTGTCGCTATATTTTTAGGGTGATGACATGTCGTTCCTCTGTTAAGAGTATGAACCGCGTACCGTATATTTATCTGCTCCGAGAACCACATGGAGATAACGTCAAGGATGAGATGTCGTGTTTCCTGCTTTTATATATCCGACAGGTTATTCTACTATATAAATGACGAACGACATGTAGTTTGTTGTTGCAAACACGCCAAAAGAAATTCATATAAAAGAACCTGTGAAGGCAACAAGTCTCCCGACACCGAAAACCCTGCTCCCGCTGAAAAACCCTAAACAGTATGATTTCAAATTCGAAACTCTTAATAAAAAACCAGATCCAAAAGTCTATTATTAGCAGATTTTACTACACAAATAGGGTCAATAAATTGACCTTATACTCAACAATCAGTCCTTTAGGTAGTCCCAACACAAGTGTAGTACCAGAGCTTGATAATTGGGTCAAATATGGAAATAAAGTTCGAGTTGCGGAGCTTAAACGCATTATTCACGATCTTCGTAAGCGAAAGCGCTTCACTCAAGCCCTTGAGGTTTGCATTCTTTTGGGTTTCTGAAATTGAAAATTTATTTTTTTAGCTCTGTTGTTTTACTGAGAAAATAAGAGACAAGACAAGAAGTTAAAGCTTTTAATTTATAGAATTTTAGGTTCAATAGTTTGATATCAAAATGCTATTCTTTGTCGTTTGAAGTCTTTTGTGTTGGAGTTATATGATTGATTGGCTCGATTTTTGTTCTAGGCAGAGGCATTAATGGAATTGTATAAAGATAAAAGGTTCCAGTTTGTTGAGCCAATTGTAACAGTGTCAAAATCTAAAATCACCGTCAAACATGAATGGGATTAAAACAAAATCACCGTCAAACATGAATGGGATTAAAACAAAATTGGTTTTAAGGCATAAGGATATAGTTAATGGCCTTGCCCCAGGATATAGGTAACATTGTACTCAAGATTTGTAGAAGTCAAAATTTAAACTTTTAGCCAAGATGCATTTTCTTATTTTTATTTGGCAAAAGTCCAAGATCTTAGAAGAATTTGGATTTTGATTCAGAAAGCAGAAGTGGGGAATGAAATAATCAGGTTTACTATGGAAAAAACTGTCCGTCATTTAGATTGAAGGCATTTTTTTCTCTTTCCTTCCTTTTTGATCCTTTAGTCAGTGTAATTTTTAATGTCAGGGATAGCTCTCACTAAATATTTTTTTTGGTTCTGTCGGCATCCACTGTTGGAAGATACACTTTGTTATTGTTATGGAGACCGTAATTCTACAATCACAAAATGTTGTTTGTACCTATATTCACTCATATTAACAGACTGGTTAGTAATGGGTGTTTGAGCAGTCTCTTATGGGCTTTTTGGCCTGCGAGAGAGCTATATCACACACTCAAGAGATAAATCCTTAGAAGAGAGTAGCTGTTCAAATAAGTATGATTGTAATTTCTTGTTTCTTGATTCTTTCTGGTTTCTGAGTGGATGAATATTTAATTTGGTTGCAGGTTTCAGAGTGGATGAATCGCAAAGGTGTATGTGTTTTCACAGCAAGTGAACTTGCCGTACAGTTGGATCTGATTGGCAGGGTCCGTGGGTTTATATCTGCTGAAAACTATTTTAATAACTTAAAAGACCAGGATAAAACTGATAAGACGTATGGAGCTCTTCTGAATTGTTACGTGCGGCAACGCCAAATTGACAAGTCCCTCTCCCATTTACAGAAAATGAAGGAGATGGGATTTGCATCATCTGCTTTGACTTACAATGACATCATGTGCCTCTACACAAATACTGGGCAATATGAGAAGGTCCCTGATGTGCTAACCGAGATGAAGGAAAACACAGTCTTTCCTGACAACTTCAGCTACAGAATCTGCATAAATTCCTATGGTGCTAGATCTGATGTTGAGAGAATGGAAACAATTTTAAGAGAGATGGAGAGCCAACCTCACATTGTCATGGACTGGAATACATATGCTGTTGCTGCAAATTTTTACATTAAAGCCAACCTCATTGATAAGGCATACGATGTTTTAAGAAAATCAGAAGAGAGGCTAGATAAGAAAGATGGGATAGGGTATAATCATCTGATATCGCTCTATGCAAGTTTAGGAAATAAGTCTGAGGTCCTGAGATTATGGGACTTAGAGAAAAGTGCTTGTAAGAGGTATATGAACAGGGACTACATCACCATGCAGGAATCTTTGGTGAAGCTTGGTGAGCTTGAAAAAGCCGAGAAAGTGCTAAAAGAGTGGGAATCATCTGGCAACAGTTATGATGTTCGCATACCAAACACTATCGTCATTGGATACTGTAAAAATGGATTATATGAGAAAGCAGAAGCTATGCTTGAACACTTGATGGAGAAAGGAAAGATTACCACCCCAAACAGTTGGGCAGTTGTGGCAGCAGGTTATTTTACTGAAGGTAAGACAGAAAAAGGTTTGGATTGCATGAAGGCTGCCCTCTCTCTACATGTTGAAGGTAAAGGATGGAAACCGAGCCCAAAGGTGATTGCAAACATTTTGAGTAGACTGGGTAATGAAGGTAGTGTTCAAGATGTAGAAGCTTTTGTGGCGGCATTGAGGGCTGTCATCCCGATGAACAGACAAATGTATCATGCCTTGATAAAGGCAAATATAAGAAGTGGTAAAGGGATTGATAAGCTCTTGGCCTGCATGAAAGCTGATAAAATCGATGAAGATGAAGAAACAAAGAACATACTTAGCATAGGGGTGAGGGAAATTTAGAAATTAATGGCTTCTTACTCTTCTCACCAAACTGTATGAATGATTTTGGTTCCCATGCAAGGCGAATTCCCTGGCACACAGGACCACTTCGTGTTATGAAGCGATGAAGGTACCAGTTGGCGGCTTTTCTAGTATAATAAGATCGATTTTGAGTAGTCAATACTGGATACCAGATACAGGTCCTTGGTTCTATGGTTGGCAGCAAAATATTATATTTTCATAATGCTGTCTCACCTTATATGTAAAGGTTCAACTTTACTTCTCCCCATGTACTTGATTCAGCGTAGTCCCCATTGATTTTAGCATTGTTTCTGCTGGAAACTTTTATCTATTTGCTAATGGGCTTTTGAATTTAATTAGCACTTTACAAGTGCATGTTACAAGTTTTACATTATGAATTCAGAAACGTTACGAGTTTAGAAAATTTACACTAATGTATAAAATTTACGTTAATGTAAACACTGCTTCATTTGTAGGCAAGACCTAACTTATCAATGCTAATTACTAGTAGTTTAACTAACTAGATTTTTTGAGGATGTACAACAGACCATACTAAGATTGAGGACTCTCACTTTCCTGGGGTCAGTTATGATGCATAAACAATAAAAACTTCTCGCAGGTAGGCAAAGAGCATCAAACCACATTTTTAGGGCAAAAATTTGTCGGTTATACAAGAATAAGAAAGAAACATGTAAATGATGCAAACCTCCAATGAGGAAGAAAAAACAGATATCCAGAGCTCTAGCAGCTATCCACAGCTAATGCATAAAAATAATTAAATGGTAAGCCAACTTGAAAATCATTAAGTAACAAACTTCATCATACAGCTTAGATATGCCACAAAGTATGCAGATGATGCAACAATAATTATACCAGAAAACCATATGATATCAAGTCACCATAGCGTACATCAAGCAAACTTCTGGAACATGTATAATGTCAAAGGCAACTCTGCCAAAGATAACTGAAACTTATCCCAGGTTTATCTTGTATTACTTGACGAAAATTGCATCTACCCTACTCCGATAGGGTGGATTTCAGCTCTCCATTGTTTCGTAGCTCCAGTACAATATCACAACCTCCTATCAGCTCACCTTTGTAGTATAACTGGGGGAAGGTTGGCCAGTTTGAGAAGACTTTTAATCCCTGCCTCACTTCCTCGTCACTTAAAATGTCAAACGACCCAAAACTCACACCCTCCTCCTTGAGGGCATTGACAACTTTGGAACTGAAGCCGCATCTAGGAGCATCTGGAGTACCCTTCATGAAGAGCATCACTGGTGATGACTTAATTATGTTCTTCAGGCGATCTTCAAGGTTCTCTTTCTGATTGATAACAACTTTTTCAGCTAAAACCTTTTTAAGTTCCCCACTTTTTTGCATCTCCAAGACAATGTCTGATCCACCAATAAGTTCACCCTTAATATATAGCTGGGGATAACTAGACCAGTTTGAATAAACTTTAAGACCTTGGCGAACCTCTTCATCGGTGAGTATGTCGAAACTCCCAAAATCAACTTTTTCTTGTTGGAGGATTTCAACTACCTTCCCACTGAATCCACACTTGGGTTCTTCTGGTTTTCCCTTCATAAACAGCATTACAGGGCTTGAATTAATCAGGCTTTCCAGCCGAGAGGCAACAGTTGTGCTTAAGCCAGTTGATCCAGAGATGCCACTCTTTCCACTTCCATCAACAGTTTCAATCCCATGATCTCGGAAAATGTCTTTTAGTTCACCACTCTTGTGCATAGCAATTGCTATGTCACACCCACCAAGAAGTTCTCCTTTGCAATAGAGCTGAGGAAACGTTGGCCAGTTACAGAACTTCTTCAATCCCTCACGAACTTCGTTGTCAGAAAGAATGTCAAAACTTCCAAATGTGACCTTTTCATCTTTCAAAATGTCAACAACTTGCCTACTGAATCCACACTTGGGCTCTTCAGGGCTTCCTTTCATAAATAACATGACAGGGTGAGAGTCAATCAGCTGCTGCAGTCGCTTTTTAAGTGCATCACCGAGGCTGGGTTGCACTTGTCTGTTCAATTGGGAAGAGCCATTCTCTTGTGCTAGCTCTTTCACAGCTTCAAGGACAGTGGCTCCTGCAGCCATCCCGAGGCTGGCAGGAGCTGCAGGTTCTCCAGGGTTCACTGAGCCAGCAACCTTAGCAACTTTGTTGGTCAAACTAGATGGATCTGCACCCACCAATTTATCAACACTTCTACCATCCTGCCAAGAAAATTCATTTAATAGGAATTTTAGCAGGAAACATTGAACCACTTAGATAATCACTGATTTAATTGACTGTTGCAAATGCCAAACTCAGAATATGATAAATAACCTGACCTGTTAAACAAACCAAAAGCTAAACAGAAAGGCAGTAGCGTCAGCATAGAAAACTACAGAAGGGGAACAGATGAAACAATAAAATCACCTAAATTTCATGCCTAATTTTAAAAAAATATAAATATAAAAGGGTATTATTGAACATGCCATCCATTTGAATGGAACTCCATTGTGTTAACTATAAATCAGAAGGATATGTCAACTAGATTGAGCTATTGACAGGGTAGATCAATTAATTATGATCATGTTTTACGTTGAAACACCCTGAAAGTTATAACATCCATAATATGCTAAGACATCTGGAAGTCTTTAACTGATTGCCGTAACCACAGCGTTCTTGTGGTCGCAAAACCACCTTCAAAAAAAGCCACTTACTTCAGCCGAAGAATAAATTTCTTAGGCAAATCCAATAATTTTTTTTTTATGAATATCAGATAAAAATATCAACAGGTTAGTGTGATATTCAATATATTTTTTTTGTTAAACACAAAGAGCATTCCGTGAATTCTAAGCTACAGTTCTCCACTCAGTTCTAGTCATTAATTTCAGAGTGAAATACCAATTCTCATTGTTCTCAAATAAAAAATTCAAGAGACCAAAAGCCAAGTATTTTGGAACGACATGAATTTGATTGTTAAGGACCAACTTAGCCTAAGCCCCCAGTAAGGAGTGAGAAACATAAAAAGTAAACCACAAAAGGTAGAAGACACAAAGCCAACTCTCACTTAACTTGTTCACCCCAATAAAAATAGAGTTATCCCAAATGTCACCCATGTTCAACTCTCTCCACGAATAATGAGAGTCATACCACAAATCTACCATCTTGCTAAAAATATCTTCTCTGAGGCTAAAATTTGAGGGACTCAATTCATTAACCATACCTACTTGTTTTATTGGTGTAAGCATAGATAGACCAACATGTCAAAAGTGAGTGTATGATTAGCAATATCCAGCCTCTACATTTTCACGGTGCATATATTACATAAAATTTTATGCAACATCATGGATACAAATTACCTAGCTACAATACCATATTCCAACAATTCGCTTTTAAAAAACTTCTGCCAAATTTGGTTAATATCATCTGTAAAGGGTGGTTGCTCAAATGTTTACAGTAATGACTTTAAATTCTACGAAATCTACTGATAAAGCCATAATATACCTTATCACACAAATTTTCTCCTCAATCAAGATCAATGCCATCTGTGTGGTATTGATTCAAACACTATAAACTCCAATTATTACATCCCAAGGTTATACCGCCACAATCCAACCGTGTCCTTTTACAGCTTTAATCAATCGTAAATAAATCTTGCTTATACTTCCAGTGCAAAGGGCCAGCAACTATCAATTCAAAGGAAAAATAACCAAAATGAATCGGATTGAAGGGTACATGATCGTGGATCTGGACAAGAACATCACAATCAACCTACTGGTGATCAACATAAATTTCTAATAACAAACTAAAATGATGGAATTAGAGGCTGAAAACCACAATAAAAACAAAAAAGACTAAAAATCATAATCAAAAAATTAAAATTAGCGTCACCTTTTCTACCTAATAGAGATAAACACCGACTTTCAGTAACAACACAAAATCCACAATTCAAACAGTTAAAACTGTATCATTCAAACCAAAAATTATAATTTCTTGAATTTTCCAAAGAACAAAACTACTATATCCTTGAAGAATAACAAAAATAAATAACAAATTAAATATATACCTTGAAGAAAACAAAATAAGGTATAACGGAAACAGAGTAAGCCTCAGATATTCCAGGTTGATCCTCAGCTTCAACCTACAATTCCCATATCAATTGCTTAACCAAGGACTTTTATTAAATTGGAAAAAAAAAAAAAGAATAGAATAAATAATCGAACCCTGAAGAAATGGGCATTGGGGAAATCGGTAGAAAGGTGAGAAAAAACTTGGTCCATGTGCTTAGAGGCATCACACCATGACGCCCAGAAGTGCAGGATAACCGGTGCGCCACTCTGGAGCACGTTATCCAGTTCCTCCTTTGATTTCAACTCCGTCACTGACCCGCCACCCATTACTCTTCTGCTCTGTTTCTTCACAACCTCTTCACACAAACACACACAGAATAATTTCTTTATTTATGCTTTACAGTTATCAGAGACCACCCAACACCAGTTTCCAAAACCTAGAAGCCACCTTTTTATTTAAACTTTTCGTGACGCAGAATATCATCATCAATTAATCACCGTTGATTTCTGATTATGTCATTTTATTCGATTTTGGGTTACTATTATTCACCTCCCCATAGATTTTACTTTTACAACCGACATGTTTAGGAAACTTGTCGAGCTCCCCTCACATTTGAACATTTATCAATGATCTTACTTGTTCTCACAATCAAAAGTAATTAACTTGGGCTAAAATATAATGGATATCTTTTTTTTTTTTTTTTATTTAATGAACGGGGATATCCGAATCAGTTTACGTACACCTTAACTAGTTCTCCGAAATCCTAAAACTACTAGTTGAGTAAAAGTTCTTATGACTACCCTTATTAGCAACTAAAGAATGTCTCAAACTTAAGACCTTTTAAGTAATACACCAAAAGTCTCTATCGAATCGCTCGACCACCCAAATGTAGTTTATAATGGATATCTTTCTTGCTGCTATTTTGGTGCTTTCTCTTATGCGAAAGATCAAGTGGACATGGAAAAAGATGTTAGGTGCAAATTTAGATATTTTTCTTTTTATTTAATTAAAAAAAAATCAAATTTTTGTTTATATGGGATGTTTTTATTAGGAGGGTTATGGCTAATAGGCTTTGGTTATTTTGGAAATTAGGGTTGGAAATGTTGAGGTTTTATTAGTTCTTTAATTAAATATATGATAAGATTATCTCATCAAAATATTTTTATCGATACACTATCTAATGAAGAACTCATGATAACTTTTTATGGGCTTAAGTAGGAAAAAAAAAATGTTAAACAAATTATCTCTGAGTGATCGAGCGGTTTGATAGAGACTCTTAGATATATTAATTAAGAGATCATAAATTCTAATTTATTCTCAATTATTAATAGGGATAGACATTAAAGCTTTTACTCGGTCGGTAGTTTGAGGGTCCCGAGAGATTAATTTGAGGTGTACGTAAACTAGCCTAGACACCTCCGATTATAAAAAAAAAAATGCTAAACAAGTTATTGAAATTTGGATGGTATTTTAGCAAATAAAAGTGGTCTTGCCCACACTCCAATTGGGAGGTTTACATAGACTTATTTTTATAAGGGTAGTACTATCAACTGTGGGCCTCTTAACACCTCATTTCTAAATTTATCCTACAAAATTTTTTAAATACATATAAATATTTAATTGAACCCCATATAATTCCAAAGTTGCCTTTATATTTATATTTCCACTCCAAAATCTTATACCTTCATCTGTATCATTCTAATATAAATATTTTACTTGGATATAAATTTTACGTCATTGTAAGTTGTTAATGATCTTGACTTTTTCTTTTTCGAAATTACAAATTTCTCTCTAATAATTTCCTTTCTTTTGAAGAAAAATCTTGCTTCTAATTGGAAAAATATTATAGGACTTAAAATTCTTTCTTTTAAGAGATATGTTATTAAAATTATTAATACAAAAAGTTAAAAAAAAAAAACTTGAAATTTTAGGAACTCGATAAGAATAACAGGGATATTGATGTCAAGCAAAATGAATTACTTTGTTTAGGGTTTATGTATAGATCAATAGAAATTTGAAGAAAATCCAAAGATTTTCATACTTACATGTATTTCATAAAACTCTTTCTCTTGAATAAGAGGAAAAAAATGATTAGGATTAGGGTTTATATGATTAAAGAACAAAATTTGGGTTAGGGTTTGCGATTAAAAGGCAAAAGAAAATTTTTAGTTAATAATGGAAAGTTAATAAAAAAAAGAATTTATATCCATTTTAGTAATTTTTATGAAGGATAATATCGTAATTAAGTAAAAAAAGAAATATGGGTTTACTAAGATAAATTGTGGGGGATCAATAGTATCATTCGCTTTGATAATTTCTCTCTAATTATAAAAAAGAAAAAGTTGGAACTTCAAATTTCCTTTGTAAATTGTAAAATTACTTAAGGGAAATTAGATAATATGAAAGTTAATAATACTGAAAAGAAAACTTGAATTTTCACATATATTTTTTTCATCACATTTTATTTTTAGGTAATAACTTGAAATATGGGGGGAAGTAAATGGGGCTTTCTGAACATATGGGGTTTCAGTGTGAGCCCAAACCTCAGAGGAGACTGGTGTGATAATAACCCTTTTTAAGATTCCCGTAAAGCTGTTAACGGATAAGCATTAGCTGCGAGTGGGGCATCAACAGCATGGGCCAGCCCATGTCTTCTGATTCCTTAGGGCTTTAACATTTTAAATTCGTTATATATATATAAATTTAAAATAGATTCCCACCTCAAGTTTAGCGAAATTTTAAGTTCGTACCACTATATATATATTGAATAAATAAATTGTAAATAGAGTAAGTAAATAACATATTCCCACCTGAAGTTTGATGAAACCCAAGTTGATACCGTTGAATACATTTATTCAAATTTTTACCCTTAAAGTAACACTGTTAACAATTTTTAGGTTACAAATATTTTATTACCATAATTCCCAACAAATAAATTAATAATTACTTATTAACCCCTGAATTAATAGATTTATAATTAATCATCTTATTTTTAAATTACTTAAATAACACCCTTGGCAATTGTGCATCCTCTTTATTTTTGCTCGATCTGGGTTGTTTTTTACAATGTTGAACCCCCAGGTCATCTCCATCACCTTCCCCATGGTCCATCGTCCAAAACCCTTTGGTTCCTGACGCATTGGCCCCTTTGATTGCCGACGTCGTTAGGTTTAGGGTTTCATTGTTTTTGGCCGGATTCCAGTGGCAAAAATCCAATTGGACAAAACCATTGCAACTAGCATCTCCAACTCTACAAAACCTCTACGTCCTCAACAACCGTTTAGTTGTCGTTCACTAGCCGAGAAGTTCATGGTCATTGCGTTTTTTGGAGCTGTCATGGCTAGGAAGGTTAGCGGTTTTGTAGGGGGATGTGAGGAGTCAAATGGTGTGGTTGGGGTTGTTGCTGTTCAAAACGATCAAAAACCGGCAAAAAATAGTCGCACGACATGGCTGTTGTGGCTGACGATCGGTGAATGATGAGGGGTTGTGAAGGGTAAGGTTTTGTAGAGGGGAGGATGTGGATTCAAATGGTGATTTTGGGTGGAAGAATCATCAAAAAAGGGCGAAAAACGCCGGGAGCAATGTCTGCTGACGTGCATCGGAGTACTATTAGAGGCGACGATCTGCTAACGTGCGCCACCTCCTACAAAATGACCAATTTACCCCTTTACCGTTATATTACACAATTTTCCATCACTTTAAGGGTGAGAATATGGAATAAATACAATCAGGGGTACCAACTTAGGATTTCGTCAAACCCCGAGTGGGAATATGTCGTTTTAAATTCAGAAAAACCTGTGTCCATTTTTATATTAGTGTGACACAATTTATATTCTTACTTGCGAGTGAAAATTATTTTACTCATTCATACATTATTTTCTTTTATTGAAATTTATAATCACATTATAATATGAAAATTATTTAAAAAGACGTGTATAAATTGTGACGTGAGATATTAAATATGGAATTATATGATTGAGTTGAAATATGAGCAAAACCCACCCGAACCCGAAATTCAAACTTCACCAAATTGAAAAGTGCGGTTTAGTGTAGGTATATCATGTTTGTTACGTTAAATGAGTTTATAATATAAGCTGGAAAAGATTCAAATCGAATTGAAATATTTTTTTATATATAATTTTATTTTTAAAATAAGAACATTAATTCAGATATAAAAATGTTGAGTTTTAATTTAAAGAACTATCTTTTTGTGTAAAATAAATCAATATTGAACATATTATTATATTGCCGTAAACAAACTTTATAAAAATAAAAAAGATAACAACAGTATAAAACTAATAATTATTTGGTATCTTCTTTTTTGTTTTTGGTTAAAATAAAATTTCCTTTTAATTTATATAAAATAAAAACAAATATAATGATAAGATTTACATGCAAAATCGATTAGCCGGACCATGTACACCTAAGGCTGAGTGGGTCCACGTACTCAACCCACATCCTGGGAACCGGAACCATACTTGTATAGTATCAGTTCTTGGGATTTAGAAACTGTAACCAAAACCGGTATTGTGCGGTTCTGGATACTCTATACTGTTCATTAAATTATAAATATACCCTTATTGTTCACAAAATTACAAAAAAAAAAAAAAAAAACAAAAACCCCAAAAGATTTAAAAAAAAAAAAAGAAACAACTCACCTTAAAATATTATCTATTATTAGTTGTTAAATTAATCTCCATCTGTGGTATTTTGAACTCAACAGAGAGAATTCTACAAGCCTCCTTGACAGAGATTGAGAACTACTAGATATCGATGAAGGGATATTTCAAGCATCTTAAAAGTGTACAGATCTTTGGATTTATACAAATTAGTGATGTAGAATTAAATATGATTTGTTCAATGGTTGAGTTTCTGCTCAAGAATGCCATAGTGCTAAGAGGATGGTTATTTATTCACAAATCCATACTCTTCAAGGGTTCAAGGCGAGTGAATATTTTTTAAGTTATCCAAGAGCCTCTCTAGATGCCGTGGTTCCCTTCAAACCTTCTTTAAATACATAATTTTATTTTTCTATGTTGCCTAAGTAATTATCTCTGGGTAACCAAACGGTTTGATCGAAATTTTTGGATGTATTATTCAAGAGGTCTTGAGTTCAAGTCTCTCATTGGGTGTTAATTGGGATAACCGCTGGAGCTCTTACTCGTCCGATAGTTTCAAGGTCCCGACAGATTAGTTAAGATATACCGTAAATTAGTTTGGACACCTTCAGTCATTAAAAAAAAAAAAAAAAAAAAAATGTGTGCCAAGTTCTATCTTTGTTGGACGAGGTCTCACTCGATATGTGTCAACTTCTGGTTCATGTGATTATAACCTATTTTGCACTATGCCTGCATTTACTTTTGATTCCCTTGGAGTCTTCTCATTCTTCTTTAAAATAGTTCCCTACATGAAATCAACTCGGCTCTTAAAAATTGGGTAAATAAATTTTAGCTGACCTGTCAATTATAAGCTGTTAAAAGGGCGATGAACACAGGGGTGAGCGGTTTCGGGTACCCTCCATTTTTTAGGGGAACCGAAACCGGAACTGGAACCGCACAGTGTAGGTTCCAATAAAAGAACCGGAACCTAAAATGCAGTTTCGGTTTCTTTCCGAGGTACCCTGTAAAAAATAAGTACCCCCTATTAGTTTAAAAAATGACAAAATACATTAAAAGTTTACAAATGCACCCCTAACAATATACTATTTGGGTTTAGGGTTTAATTATAATTGTATATTTAATTATTAAATTGTTAATCATTTAATTAAGTATTGTAATATTATTATAATAAAATGTTATAATTAATTAATATATCATACCATAATTTATAATGTAATGTTATATATTAATAACATTCTATCATTTAATTAAGTATTGTGAAATTAGTAAATTATTACTAATGTTTATAATATAATGTCATAATCAATTAAGTAATCATTTAATTATGTAATGTTTATTAATTATATGATCATATTATAATAGTATAATGTAATGTTATTGAATTAAGTAATCATCCTATAAATCTATAATTTAATATTATAATTATTAATTTCAAATCATTTAATTATATACTAATGGTTATATGGAATGTTTAATTGATTAAGTATCATATTATAAATATATAAGGTAATGTTATAATTAATTAAATTTTTAATCGTTTAATTACATAATGTAATAATATAGTAATTACTAATGTTTATAATGTATGTTTATAATTCATAACTAATTATATAATCATTTAACTATGTAATGCTATATTAAGTAATATGATCATAATATGTAATATAATAATGTTATAATTTAATTGAGTAATTATTTAACTATAATGTAACTTAATTAATGTTTTGAAATGTTTATAAGGTAATGTTAAATTAATTAAATTTCTAATCATTTATTATATTTGCTCATGTTTAGTAGTAATTATATTACTAATGTTTAAAACATAATATCATAACTCATAATCAATTAATAATTATTTAATTATGTAATGTTATAATCAATTTAGTGATCATACTATATGTAATGTTATTGAATTAAGTAATCAGATTATAGATCTTTAATGTATATATAATTAATTAAAATTTTAATCATTTAATTAAGAATGTAATAATAATATGTAGTAAATTACTAATGTTTATAATGTAATGTTATAAATTTTATACTAATTAATATCATTTAACTATGTAATACTATAATTAATTAAGTGATCATAATATATGTAATGTAATAATGTATAATTAATGTTTATAATATAATGTCATAATCATTAAATAATCATCTAATTATGTAATGTTATAATTAATTTGTAATCACTAATCATACTATAATGAAATAGTAAATGTACAATGAATTAAGTAATCATACTATAAGTCTTTAATATAATTATAATTTATTTATTTATAATAGAATATTATAATTATTAAGTAATCATTTAATTTAATGTAATTTACAATTATTACATAATCGTACTATAAATTTATAATGTAATGTGTAATTAATTAAATTTCTAATCATTTAATTAAGTATTATGCTAATGTTATGTAGTAATTAGTAATTAGTAATATTATAATATAATGTCATAATCAATTAAGTAATCATTTAATTAATAATGTTTAATTAATTATATAATCATACTATAAGGTAATGTTATAGTGAATTAACTATTAAATAATCATATATAAATTTTTATGTAATTATATTATTAATTTTTTAATCATTTATTAAGTTTGTATTAATGTTTATAATAAAAGTATAATTGACTAAGAATTAAACTATAAATCTATAATGTAATGCTATATTATTAAATTTTTAATTATTTAATAGTAATATACTAAATGTTATAACTTATAAGTCAATTAATTAAGTAGTAATCAATTAATGTAATGCTATAATTAAGATACTAAAATAATTAAGTAATTATAAAATTATAATTAATGAAGTAATCATTTACTATAATATAATGTTATAATTGATTAAGTATGATATTTCTAGTAATTAAATTTATTAATGTTATCAATTTATCATATATAATTAATTAATTACTAATTTATTATAGATTACTTAGAATTTGATAATTGAAGTAAATAACTAAATATATATTACTCATCAATATACTATTTTATTCAAAATAATTCTTTTATAACATTAAAATGTAAAACACTTTTAATTAGATCATAATTCCAATTATTCACTTAATTATCAAACTTTAATATTAATGTATATAATATATTAAAGCTTTTAATATGGTGTAATTTATATATAATAAGTTAATTGTATTCGTATATTTATTTAATTAGGTTATTCTAAAAATTAACTTTTTTTCTATTTAAATTTTTTTATATGTAAAATAATAGAAACCCTCCATTATTCACATTTCCACAAATTTCATTGTAGTCCAGGTTCCAACAGGTTCTAAACATGTTCCAAGGTTCCAAACAGTTCCAACAGGTTCCAAAAATCGGTTTCAAACTGGGTACCTCTTACAGGTTCCAACAGGGTACCCTTTTTACAGGTTCCGGTTCCCTCCACACACGAACCAGAACCAGAACCGCACAGTATCGGTTCCAAAAAATTGGAATCGGAACCTACCCACACAGTATCGGTTCCGGGTAGGTTCCGGTTCCGATTCTGGTTCTACCCCCCGGTTCCGGTTCTACCCGCTACCCGTGCTCACCCCTAGCGATGAAGGTGCATTTAAGAAGGCATTTGGTATATTTTGAAGTTGCGATGAGTTTATTATATAAGAGCAACTGGAATTGAAGAAAGTTATGTTGAGGAGGGCGATGCAGAAAAGTGAAAATGGCTTTTTGCCTTGTGAACTCCTGGAATTTAAATTTAGGAGGTAGAGATAAGTTAAAAATGGTCTCATAGACTCAGGTTTTAACATTACCATAAAACTTAAATGTAGTACAATTCAATTGCATTATGACTATTTGTATAATTGGTTTAAGTTACACCTTAGGGTGCATTTGGTTCAGGGAATCTTATATCATTAGGGAATGTTGTATTACTGGAAAGATATATTACCAGAGAATCTTTAGAAAAATGTGTTTGATTGGTTGGAATAAATTTGTGGCTATATTATAATAATATGTTTGGTTGGGAGGATAAATGAGTGAGTATGTTATATAGATTACTAAATTGTCCTCATTTTAAAATAATAATATAATATAGTATTATTTTTTAAATTAGTTTTTTAACCCTCTATATTTGAAATTATGTTAAAACACCTCAACCATATAAAATTTTAATTTGTAGCTAAATCACCCCATCCACCCCAAGCCATCGCTGACAGCCAGCCACCACTGCTGGCAGTCGCCGTAATGTCGCACGACCGACCGGATCTGGCTGGTTGTGCTCCAATAAGACCTAATGCGGTCATGGATCTTTGATCCACGACAAAAAATGGCTAGATATGACCGTTTCACGGCCAAAGATGTGGCCGTGAAACGACCATAGATCTAGCCGTGAAAAGGTCAAATCTTTGGCCATGAAATGACGGTCATTTCACGACCAAAGATCTAAGGCGTTTTACGGTCATATCTTTGGCTGTGAAACGGCCAAATCTGGCCATTTTCGGCAGGGATCACAAATCTATGGCCAGAAACGTCCTTACCGGCACACGACTTGCAAGATCCCTTCGATCTTGTGCCGATATGATGACTTTCGCTGGTGGCCATCGATGGTCTTGGATGGCTAGGGGTATTTTGTTAACTTTTAAACTTTTTTGTGGTTGGGGTGTTTTAGCTAAATTCTTAAATGTAAAGAGTTTGAGTAATTGTTATTTGGTAGACATATGAGGGCAAATGTGCCCGAAATGATAAAAGATTAAGGGCAAAATAGGGTCAAAATTAAGATTACCTCGGTAATCTTATATTAACACCCATGGGGAAGGTAACCTGATTACCCCCAGTATTACTAATAATAAACATTATTTGCAATAAAAGATTACGTAATATTTTATTACTTGACAACCAAATAAGAGAATCTTGAAACTTAAACAAAGATTACAAGATTAATTTTATATCACCCCAAACCAAACACAACCTTATGGGTATTGTATAGTATAAAGAGTAGTGTATAGGTATGTATGGTACGCATTATGGGTATGTTTGGTCGACATTGTATAATATAAAGGGTACAACACTAAATAATATTATACAATGTTTGATGGAAATTGTATTTTATTAGCTAATACAATGTACAAGTCCTCAATACATGTCCATTAATAATGATGAATACCAAAAATAAAAGGGTTGTATTAATTAATACCAAGTTTAGGTTAAAGGATGTATTGTGTTACTACATTTACTTTGACAATTTTATAAGTTATTAATTACTTTAAAATATATAGATATTTATTGATTTAAAATAACATTAATACAAATATTTTTAGTGCTAATGAATTATTCTTTTCTTTAGTAACTATTATAAATTTAAGTTAAAAATAAAAAGAATTAAGCTTTAAACGAATTATTAAATTTCAATGTATGCTTGTTTAAAAAATTAATTGAAAAACTAAAGATAAAATGCTGCACCAAACATCATATAATATTTTGTATAATATTATATAGCATTATGTAATACAATATTGTATACCAAACTAAAGAAAAATAATTACAATACAATGATGCACCAAACATCATACTATATTTAGTATAATTTTATATGATACTACACAATACTATACTAATACAATGTCGTGCACCAAACAATACATACCCTTACATTCCTATTTAAGTTGCACAGTATTTAAGGTTGTTGAGGTTGAGATAGTTGACTACTTTGACTTCAAAATTTGGAGTCATTAATTCTTTACCTTATATTTGTTTATAATAAGAAATTGAGCAACATTAAATACACAAACATACAGGAGAAAGCTCCAGTCAGAAAACAAAATAGATTATGCAAAAATTACACGAGCTAAATGCAAGATAAGGCCAAAACTGAACTAAAGTGTCTTTGCAAAAACAAGCACCGACCAATGTTTCATGACAAATAAAAAAAACAAGGCCACTTCAAACTTCATCCATCTACCAGAACTTACAAAAATGATTGAGAGTCAAACAATGTGCTCCTTGAAACTTTACAATGTATCAAATGAGCTTCTTATATGTACTACCCATCACACCATCACCTTTCCCTCTTTGTATTTTGTATAATAGTGATAGATTTTGAGAAACCAACCTGATTCCATGCTGAACACTACTTCTTAGCAAAACTCAAACGTTTTGGGTCGATTATATCTATACGAATTAGTATTGTTCCAGGATTGCCGCCTTCTTCATTCCACTCAATGGATTCTTTGTCTAGTAGCTTCATAACCTGTTCAGATAATAATATAAACAAATACATAAATCCTTCTCTTCCACCTGTCTGGGATATTAAGTCCAGCTTCTGAATTAGGGGGAAAGAAAAAAAACATATCTCACTCATACAACTGCTAATAGAATAAATCAATGAAGTCAATTGGTGGGTTTTATCAAAAAAAAAAAAAAAGTTATTTTGTGTGACAAAACATAAATTTATGTAGAGCTAAGAGTTTAAGTTAGAGACAGGAATGATCATAAGGTGACAAGTTCGGACAATTGACAAACTAGCTAGTCTTACCTGGCGTCGACGAGTTCCCTTTTTGTTGTCTGCATCATTTGTCTCTAGGATGACCTTGAGGTACTTGAATGCTGCAGAAAACCATGATCGGATTTATTTCACATAAAATGACACAAACTGAGAGCAAATAGAAATAATAAATGATGACTCACATGAGATGCCCGAAATTCTTGAAAGATGACATCTCAAAAGACGAATAGCCTCCTTTGCTTCAAAGTCATGCAAGTCAAGTAGCATGTTGCTTTCTGTCTCTGCATTTCTGCCAATGAACAGCAGAGAGAATAAAATAAAACAGATAATAGATATCACTATCCCAATTTCCCCCTTCTCTACAACATTAAAAGGAAATATGCAAATGTTACTAACTTAGTTTCAACAATCTTCTGATTAGATTCATCATCTGCCTGACGCGCCTTTTCATGATAACGATGTCCCTGTTATACCCACAGCACTCACAGTAAATCATGTTGATTCCAGAATGGGCAATCTAACATGTTAAAGGTGATATGCCTCAAAGAAACTAGGTTTTGCCAATTATGCCACTACCATGATTTATGTGTTTACAGTTTCAGTGCAACAGGAGACAGAAATGTAATGAAGTTAATATAACAACTTGGCTTTTAAAACACAAGTCCATAAATTTCTTAAAATCAATCAAGAAAACTTAGTCTGCATCTTGAATGCCAACTGTGATGCCAAAGCACATTCATTATCCATAGTAAAATACTTTAACATAGCAAGAGTTTCAATCCAAGTGTCCAGATTTCACTTCAGGTTTAATATGGTCATAATACTCTTCAATGATAGTAGATTGAAATCTTACCTCTTCCATAAGTTGGTCTGCCAGAACACGGTCACCGCTAGCGAATGCAGCAACAGCCTGGCAAGGAACTCATATTCTTAGTATTTAAAATTAAGTCAATTAACACAAATAAAATTGCACCTTTCATCAATATAAAACATTGGTTAATGCTGAACAGCTAGATAAGAACCTACAGCTTTGTAATATTCTTTCCTCATGCCCCTATTTTCCATCACAGCTTTACGGAGAGCCTGGTAGCCATCATCCTCATCTTCATCTGCAACTACTAATAGACTTGATGAGAAGAAAGGAGAGTTTGACGGTAAGAAAAATGAAAAAAGACAACATAAGGTTAAATATAAATTTAGCCAGTTTCTCATCTATTTCCTCAGAAATCACAGATCCTTATGGTTGGACTAGACCATCATTTACAGCATGTAAACCAATTTCTAAGATCAATTTCCTTTTTTCTGCACAAACTGATGATTTTTTTCCAACACTATAACAATGTATGAACTAGTGCTACAGATTGTTCCCTTACATGGAAGATAGGTAATGTTACAGATCCACAGCACTCTTCTTTCACATGATATATTGTAACTGTAGATACAGACACACATACAATTGATGAAATTAATCTGACAGAGTACACACCTATTGTGCTGTCTTCTTGCCAGGGAAACACATTAGCCTTGGGCTCAGGTATAAAGTCACTAGGAGGTTCACTGACCACAGTTCCGAATGCTCTAGACCTCCTGACAGCCACAGCCTTCTGTGTTCTTTTAGGCAATTCCTCAAATTTTTCAGGAGCATAAAACAAAGCAGCCAAAACTTCCTTCTGGAGTTCATTTCTCTCTTTCGATTGTCTAGGCAATTTTGTTCCACTTTTATTGGCATCGTTATCTCCACTACTGCAGGAATACAAGCAAAAAGCTAACATGACTTTGGGGGACCAGACATTTTTTCCCTCTTCCTAACGCTCTCCTTGGCCCCAGCCCCTGCACTCTTGAAGGGAATAATATAGAGCTTCCTAAAGATTGAGAAGAAATAAATTTTCTAAACTTAAATACCATCCAGAAGAATTCTGCTGTTGCAAGTTTCTTTGAGAATCAAGTCCTTTGGAATTTGGATGCTCCGTCAACTGTAATACAAAATCATAAAAAAAGAAACATCTATCAATGAAAAGGTTACTGTTAATTTCCAACTGTTGATAGAAAAGAAAAACCAACTACTAACTTAACATGAACTGATCCTCCAAGAACAAGGAAACCTAAGATATAGCACAAACATTTATATCTAAACTGAAGATATTTTGTGAGACGTGTAAAGTAACAGAATTTAAATAACCATGAATCATGCATTCCTAAGCTGGTCAATATTATTTCTTTTCTTCTAAATTCAAGCAACTTGAGTGGTAGAATAAAGTGATACATGAATTGAAAAAAAAAAAAAAAACAAAATATGCAGAAAATGTATGTTGTAAAGGAAATCATCAAAATAACCCTAGTACTAAGTTGGTCTTACAAAATAGGGTTAATGACATCTACCCCCTTAAGGTTTGATCAAATAACAAGAATCTCTGAGATTTTTGAAATAACAAAAATCCTCTTGCCGTTAGTGAGCCATTAGGATCTATGCTATTATGAGTTAATGAATATTTACCTAATTTCCCTTCTACTATTAATTTTAACACCTAAAACTTAATAGTCGGGGTATTCTTGTTATTTCAGAAACCTCAAAAGGATTATTGTTATTACCTCCACAAAATATTTCATAATACTTCAAAACACAAATAAAGACACTGGTAATTACTCACTCCATCTTATTTCTCAAAGATAGAGTTTTAAGAGATGTAGTAATTACTCTCACAAATTAACTAGAATAGAAAGATTATTACTTTCAGATTCGCATGCACATCTCTAGTATAGACATGATAGCCACCATCTTTAACTTTCATTTTAGTAATGGTATAAAGAAGAATTAAGTAAATGCAATGGGCATGTAAGAAGAATTTTACATCTATCCAGGATAAATTATCAACTAGCTTTCTCTCACATTCATCAAACTGATGACTTTACCCTACAGGAAAATTACATGTACTGTAAACTCAACTGCAATTTTTCCATCCCAACATTGGTTTCCATATTATCTCAAATATATATTTTATCTGTAGCCCGAACAGTAGTAAGGCTAGTTCACAGAAAACAAAACTAATAACTAGCAGTTATATGAGATTAAAGCATGCATCATCATCACAACTATAGGCACACGGGTTAGGGAATAAGATGCAATAACACTAACCTTCTCAGAGGATCTATCAAGAGATTCCGTTCTCCTGTCCGAAGTCTCTTCTGAACGATCAAGTAGTTTCAACATGCTCTGCACAGTTAAAAAAAAAAAAAAAAAAAAAAAAAGAAAAAAGGTTAGAAAAGTTTAGAAGTTCTAAGTGTTTGAAACATAATCTATGACTTCTATGCAGAATCAAAGATAAAAAATTATCCGCCTTCTGTATGAAGAATTACTTAATTGATTACATGAACCAAAGAAGGTAAACCTGTATCAGCTAAATGGGTTATAGTAGTTAACACAAAGTTAGCAGGCCAAACATTATTTCAAGGTATGTCATAAATATATAAAATCCTAAATAATTTTTTCAAAAGGTCATTTTATAGTCAGGGTAATGGCTCTGTGCAAGTTTTTACAGGCCTTGAAGCATACAGTCTATTAATTTTCTCAGTTGACTAATATACTGGGTCAACTAGTGTATTCTGTTCGACTACTGAAAACCACCAAAAGATCTTATTCCCCATACTAGGAAGAATCAAAAGCTAATTTTCATCAGTATCAAAAGGTTCTTCTTGCAACATAACTTAAACAGCGATAGCAGTATATGAGAATTGCCTTTTGACCTGATATGATAATAAAAACGAAGGCGACCTTTAGTGAAATTGAGAAAAAAAATAAAAAAAAAAAGAAGTAAAACAGAGGCCTCAATCAAAAAAAAGATATTAGGGATACATACCTTTTTCATATCATATCCGCAACTCTCTGCAAATTTCATATAAAGTCAGATTAGGATGACAACACAGAAACCATCAAAATAAATACTATAAGTCCATACTGGTTTCCTAAACAATTCTGAACCAAATTTCCCTAATTGATTCCTCACACAATTATTAGCTCTAGACAGAAATTGCCCCATAGACTGATTGAATCAACTGTGTTAATACTTATTTAGCATAATGCATCTGGTTTTATTGAAATGTCTCCAAACATTCCCAAACTCCTCAAGAAATATCGAAGGATTGCCTAAGGATGTCGCAGTTAAAAAATAGCAGATAAAATAATCCTGCAAGTACATTACTAATTTTACAAGCCACTGACAAAGCAACGCTTTTGGTTCCTAGTTAGTTCTAGGTCTAATTTGGTTCATTACTCATACATCTAAAACGCCAATATGATTCCTTCCATGACTACCAAACATCAAATACCAAAAGGAGTGCGGGCACTGACCAATCTTTTACTGAGAATTTATAGAATGTTGAGATATTATTCCATCTCCACTGGAGTTCCCATAGATTCCTCATAAGGAAGCCCACCCACCACTTCTTTTATTTTCTTAGAAAATTTTTACATCTACTTCATGACAAAGAAGTAATTGATAGAAATAAATAAACCATAGTGATTCATGAACACACCAGAAAAACTCACTGATGAAAGCATTTTACTTGACAAATTTCAGAACTTAAATGACGCAATCCAGCAAGAGAATGAATAAAAAAACATAGATTCAATGACACAAAAAATGAAAATAGCAACTAGAACATATGGTAAAGTTGTAAAATTTGGTATACCAAGAACTTCTCGAATCACACCCCTTTCCATCCGGAACCCTTCTCCAAGCAATTTGAAGAGAAAATCTTCCATATCCTTGGGTAGAAGGTCATCTTTTGGGGGATTTGGTTTAGCTTCTTCTCCCCAGATTTCAGACATGGGAAACTCCAAATCCAACTTCAATGGTTTGGTTGCTACACAAGAACCATTAGCTGGCTGAACAACTTCAGCATAATCTTTACCAATAACACTAGAAATAGTGCCTGCTGAAACTGTACGCCCTTTTGTCTTTGAAGCTCTGAACTTTCCATTTGCTTCATATAAAGGCTCCGAAATATTAATATTAATTGATTCTGACGATTCTTTACACCTTGCCTCACCGTTAGGTGGCTGGGTAGTGGAGGTTGAGACGCTTGCCTGCTGGTCAAAAAGAAACTCACCCGCCAGGTCTACATTTCGTCCAGCATTGCAATAAGCTGAAGCTATTTCTTGTAGAGTAAACATAGAACCAAACACGTCAAGCAAACTGTTCAATGCCTTCTCTTCAATGTCACTGTTCAATCCGTTTGAACTAGATACTTCCATTCCTAATACACTTCACAAAGCAACAAGAGCACACAATTCAGTACACAGAACAGTGTTCAAATTATACAACCAAAAATAAATAAAGCTTCATGAACATATGTTATATACCTAGAGAATATAGAAACCCAAAACAGTAACATTAAAGAATCACTAAGCACCCAATTTCACTTTCTTTTGATCTGGTTAACCAATTTTTCAGTTAACAAAAATCCCAAGAAATAATCAAATGGTTTCACAAAGCATAACCAATAACACAGTCGCATAATTTATACAACAAAAATCCCAAGAAATAATCAAATAGTTTCACAAAGCATAATAAATCACACACAATCTTATAATTTATACAACAAAAAAGAAGTTTTGAAATAAAATCTTTCTTGCTAAACAATGCTTCACATATATACACAAAATGCAATGATTCAATTAAAGAAACATTTCGCAACCGCGTTTGGTCGCAAGAACTCGAATTCAAAGACGACAGTTATCTATTCTTGCTCCCACTTCATTATCTAGGTATGATACAAACAAAAGAAAGAAAGAAAAAAGGAAAGAAAAAAAAGGAAATAGAGAGATTATACTATACAGGAAAATATAAAAATTGAGTACAAATTTCCAGTTGAAATAACCGTAAAGAATCAAAGAGAAGTCTGATTTTTCAATCAATAAATAAAATTAAATTGAAGAAGAGATTAAGAAGAGGCGTACCAGAGGGGTTTTGCAGAGGTTTGGAGAAGAGAGAGAGAGAGAGAGAGAGAGAGAGAGAGAGAAAGGCAGAGACTCCCACTCACTTCGCCTGAATACAAAAGTTTTCAAGGCTTTGTTTGTTTGTTTATATAGAAAATAGAAATGGAAATGGAAATAAAATTTTTGATTTGTTTATGTAAATTTAAGAAAAGAATAAATATAAATCTTGTGGTGAAAATGAAAATGACATGAAATGAATATGAAATTGAAGGAGAATGATAATAATAAATAATGTTAAAAAGAAAAAGTGAAAAAAAAAAAAATAATTAAAAAAGAGATGTCTTTTGGCGCTCAATCTGAAATCTCGATTGCTTATTTGCGCAGTTAAGTTTTGATTCCGTGTAGACTGGATTTACCCTTCTTTCGCAAGCTGTTGACCCCTTCTTCCACAAGTGTTAGTCGCATGCCTTCTGCCTCAAGATTAGAGAGTAGAGACATTTAACATAACTATCCAAATTCATTTAGAGACATTAACATAACTATCCAAACAAGTTATGATTTTAACTCATTGGATTTGGTTGTGTAAGGTAGAAGATTTACATTAAAATAAGAAAAAGCAAAAAGTAACACGACCATCTTAAATGTTAACAACTTCCCACCAAATTAAAGAATATCCCATCACTTTTATGTAGGGTGTGTTTGATTGGGGGTAATTTCTCATTATTAGGGGTGTTCGAAAAAATGTAAAAACTCTAACCAAATCAAATTTTTGGTTATCTAAAAACTAGTTCGGTTTCAGTTCAAAGAATATAAAAACGAATTTTCGGTTCGGTTACTGGTTTAGGAGAATATGAAAACCGGTTAATCGAAACCGGTTTTACTAACCAGTTATTATAAAAATATTAAATTAAAATATAAATAAAATAAAATCCAGTTTATTATAAAATTATTAAATTAAAAAATATATTAAATATTAAATTAAAACTGGTTCAAAACCGGTTTTCCCCTTAATTTATTTGGTTTCAATTCATGAAAATTCTTGAACCAAAAAACCACTTCAGTTTACAAAATCGGTTAACCGGTTTTGAACAACCTTGCCCATTACTCTATTAATATCATCTTATATTACTGACGTTACCATGTTTGATTGTCAAATAATAAAAGAATCTAGTAATCCTTCAGTACCAATAGTAATCACTATAGATTATATAGGTGGTAATCTGAATACCACTCATTTCAGTAATGTTATCTTATATTACTGATATTATCATGTTTGGTTGTTAAGTAATAAAAAATTCTGATAATCCTCCAATACCAATAGTAATCATTGTAGATTATATAGGTGATAATTTGAATACCACTCATTTATTAGATATTCTAAGATTACTTGGTAATCTTAATTTTGTTACAATTCTATCTTTAATTAATAAAATTTTTAGACAGTAACGCCCTTGCTTTTAAAATAATTTATAAGAATATTCATCGACTATTTTATCCTTATACACAAATTTTTTAAGACATTATTACCCTTGACTCCTCTCATTTCCTCTTCAAATCCCACCAAACCTCGTCACCGGAGTTGCCCCCAATTGCCGATGAAGCTCATTGCTTTTCCACATGTTTTCCTATTTTCTCGACCCTTTTCCACTTGCACTTGCTAGCATGTTTACAGGATACCAATGACAATGATGTCTCTGATGAGGAACTTGTAAATTTTGCATTGTTTGCAAATTGTTGTCTTCTTGCGTTTGAAGAAGCAGCACAAGATGATGGATGGAATCAAGCTATGGATGAAGATATTCATTCAATAGAGAAGAACAACACTTGGGAGCTAACTTCACTTCCTAAGGGAAAGAAATCGATTGGTGTCAAGTGGGTGTACAAGATCAAGTATAAACTAGATGGTCAAGTGGACCGATTGAAGGTTAGGCTGGTTGTGAAAGAATAAAAACAAAAGCCATGTATTGATTATTATGAAGTTTTTGCACCCGTAGCTAGACTTGATACCATTAGTATGGTGATTGCCTTAGCTGCCCAAAAGAAATGGCAAATACATCAAGTGGATGTGAGGTTAGTGTTTCTTAATGGACAACTTGAAGAAGAAGTCCTTGTAGATCAAACCGTTGGTTATGTGAAGAGAGGTCATGAAGATAAGGTCCTCAAGCTAAAGAAAGTTTTATATGGATTAAAACAGGCACCGAGAGTTTGGTACACTCGTATCGACTCATATTTCCAAGAAATTGGCTTTCTTAAGTGTCTTTACAAACCTATACTTTACATCAAATCCAACTCACATGGAAATATGCTTAGTGTGTGTTTGCATGTGGACGATTTTATATTCATAAGAAATGACTCAAGAATGTTTCCTGAATTCAAGGAGGCTACGACTAGAGAGATTGAAATGACCGATCTGGGGCTTATGTCTTATTTTCAGGGACTTGAGAGTTATGCAGATTGATGATGGGATATTCATCTCACAGAAGAAATATGTAGCATATATTCTGAAGCGGTTCAAGATGGAATCATGTAATCCTATCAAGACTAATGTGGAAGTAAGGCTGCATTTGAACAAACATGGCAATAGTGAACTTGTCAATCCAACTTATTTTCGGAGTTTAGTAGGTAGTCTATGTTATTTGACTTTTTTATAGACCAGATATGTCATTTGGAGTTGGTATTATTAGTTGGTTTATGAAGACACCTAGCCAAGTTCATTTACAAGCTGCAAAACGAATTTTGTGATACATAAAAGGTACTCAAAATCATAGTATATTTTATAAATATGCTAATGATTGTAATCTTGTTGGGTATACCGAAGTGACTGGGCAAGTGATGTTGAACATATTAATGTATATTTGACCATCTCAAAATTCAAGTCCTAATTCCGTCTCTTACCATACATTAATATAAAATATTCAATAATTATTTTCTAATTAAAAATAAATACAATGCAACAAAATTTTACTTAATACATATTAATTAAGGCTATACACATCTCTGTTATTCATAAGATTCTCTCAAATTTTACTTAATATAATGCAGCTTACAGTATATAATTTTTTGTTCACACAATCACCATGAATCGCTCCCAACAACAAGAACAAAGTGTATAAAATATTTTTCTTGATTTCACTCACATACTCCAACAAAATCAGGTAAAACTTTGTAGACGTAAAAATCTACCTGTACGGAAGGGGGGTCTGATCCCGTGAGGTTAAGGCCACTAGCGATCCGCTGCATCTGCACATGTAGAGAAATACACGCGTGAAGCGAACGGGAAACACCGGGGTGGTGTTTGCCGTAAGCACTCTGACGCTCAAGTCAGCAAGGCTGAGAGAGGCTAATATAGTGAGGGCTAGGGAGTAGAGGTTACCGGAGTCTAGTCGGGGACTGTGACTACGGCGGTGATGTGGAGCTCTCAAGTCAGAGCTTTCAGTGTGAAGGTGTAATGTCATCTGTCCCTTGTGAGAGGGCTGGCCTCTGTTTATATAGTGGTCGTCTGGTCAATCTGTTAGAACGTAGGAGTCCTAGTATGACTCTGATGCAAACCCTAGAAGAATTAGGGTGTGTAGCTGTCTTACCAGTGTCCGGATAAGAAGGTGATTCTGATTAGGAGAGAACTCCAAGTAGGAAAGTGATCAGGAATAGGAAGGTGACCTTGAATGGGAGATTGATCAGGAGTAGGAAAGTATTCTGAGGGGTTGTGGGCTCTGGATTCGCCCATGGACCTAGGAAATGGACTGGGATTAGGAGGCTCGTGCCCACGTGGTTTGGGCTGGCTATATCTTGTACCGAATGGGCCTAATCTGGTTGGGTATATAGGATTGGGGTGGCTTCTTCTTCAGTGTCGAGCCCGTTTTCTATTCGGGCCAAGGACAATTTTTGGCCCTAACAAACTTCAGTATATAAACCCCATTGACGCCAGAGCCATTCATTCAAAGCATCCAAGTTTTGCTTAATCAATTAAAATGGCATCTCCCAGTTTGATTTTCATTAGCATTCTTGGCTTCACTAAGCTTCAGCTCCTCTAGTAGAGTTACTATCCCCATTGAGAAAAAAATCAAACTTTCCCATTTTGACCACGCTGACAAAAACAATATCAGCAACTCTCAGGTCGAATGTGGCCAACCATGTTGTGATCATCAGAGCTGTTGGAGTCCACCATATGAGCCTCCTCCTCCTTGCAATCGTCCATATTGTCATAAGCCACCGTGCACTAGTCTGAGTAGGCGGACGTCCGGGCTTCATGCTCCAAATGCATGTTGCATCTCTGAAGCCTGTTGTGTTACATTTTACTACTTAATAAGACCTTTAGAGTCAAATTTTTAATAAAACATAACGAATTTCTTGTTTCATGATGCCATTTAAGCTACTCTTTAACATTCATATCATTTGTGTGTTCTTCGGTTTCTTAATTTCATGTAAATTTCATCTCTTTAATTATCAAGCAAATGCATACCAGCTGAAGATGCGAGTAACCATTAATTCAAACAACTTAACAAGTAAGATTTTTTTTTTTTTTTTTAATTTTTTTTTGGGCCGAGGGAAACTTGTATATATATATGAACTCCAAGAATGAAGACCTAATTAATAAGCTTTACCCAGTTAACAGGTTTGAGATTGTGAAAAATATATATGGCACAATTTTGTTGATACATTAAATTACATTTTAAACATAGGAAATCGAGATAATAAGGAAAGTAATTATCATAGACCACCAATCGAGGAATTGAGAAACAACATAGCATTATACAATAATAAGTTTGCATAGAGAATTAGCTGAATGTTGCTTAAAATTCATAAATATATAAGTAGAGGAGTGTTACAAATATAATATTACGCACATATATATATATAAAAGCTGTGATATTTCGGCTGAGATGGGGTTGATTTGTAGGTTTAGGGGTTATTAATTTATGCTATGTTAGTATTATTTTCGTTTTCATAGGGAGTTAGAATTTGCTAGCATCTAATTAAATCGTCCAACAGTTTCACCACCTCGCTTAATGTGATGAGACCATCTTATTAAAAAAAAAAACAACATTTATGATTAATTTTCAAAACTACCTCTTGTGTTGGTGGTTATAGATGAATAATAATGAGTAGTTATTTATTGATCACGGTGATGAGTCTATGAAAAAAAAAATATATGACAAATATATGATAACACATGTTATTATATTATTGGATGAGACAATCTCACAACATTATCCAAGTCATAAAACTTAATTGTAAGGGTGAGTGTAATTGGGGTTATATAAGATTACTGAAATAATGTCATCTTAATTACTTGATTACCACATTTGGTTATCAAGTAATATAAAATTTCGATAATCTTCTAATACCAATAGTAGTTACTGTTGATAATATAGGAGGTAATCTGATTAACTCTATTTTTTTAGATATTTTAAGATTACTTGGTTATCTTATTTTTGCTACAATTTTATCCCTTATTAATAAAATTTTAGGACAATAATATCATTCTTTTAAAAAAAATTACAAAATACCAATTGACTATTTTATTCTTATATACAAAGATTTTAGGACATAAATACCTCTTAAATTATACAAAATTACCCAAGGGTGGTGGTTGGATGTGGCCACCACCGCTAGCAGCCGAAGACGAAATGGTGCACGATCGGTCATATTTGGCCGGCCATGCACCGCTAAGGCTATATCCATGGCCGGAAACAGCCAGATCTGGCATTTCACGGTCAGATATTTGGCCGTGAAACGACAATCGTTTCATGGCCAAATATCTGCCCTTTCAATACCAAATCTCCACTTTTGCCACGCCGGTGGTGGTGGCAGATCGTCGATAGTAGCTTGGAGTGGGTGAGGATGTTTTGTTAAGTTTTAAACTTTTTTGTTGTTGGGGTGTTTTAGCTAAATCTGAAATGTAGGGGGTTAAAAAATATTATATTAATATTTAAAAAGAAGGCAATTTAGTAAATTATATAACATATCCACCAATTTATTCCTCCCAACTAAGCATATTAATATAACATACTCACCAATTTATTCCAACCAACCAAACACATTTCTTTAAACATTCCCAATAACCTTTAAAGTAATATATATTTCCATTAATATAATATTCCCTGAATCAAACGCACCCTAAAAGTTTGAAAAAGATCCATGAATTGTACGGTTCAATAATCTTTAATTTACTAAATGTCAAATACTAAAATTCCAAGTTTATATATACATTCATCTTCATTATAAATACAACTATTTTATACCTTAAATAAAATATATAAGAATTAACAACAATCCTAGCTTCCCTGTTGGACACTTTCTCAAGTCCCATTACGTGCATGTAATATTTTGCTCACATGACCGCCATGACTAGCTCTATACCTCATTTTACACGCCTTGTTGTACTGTGTTTATCTCTTACAAGTTTAAATACCTAGACAAACTTAACTATATAAATACTTGATTGGTGGGTACCTAGAGCCTCAATTCACAGTTTCGAACTTTGAAGAATTAAACCAATTAGTTATGTCGGTGCCGAGATCGGTTTACATAGCCTTTCTTGTTTCACTTCTCTTAGGAGTCTGCTCTTCTCACAGACGTCTGCCTGAGGGTGAAGATCATCATGGGATGAGCATGAAGTCTGGTGGTGAGGTTTGTTTGGAGCAAGGTGATAATAGAAATTGCACTAAACCCCATGATGGGAACCTTTCATATCCGCTTGCAGACGCCATGGATTCTGATCACAACGGTATCCGAATGGATTGTAAAAAATGCAGAGTGTTTAAAGAGTGTAAATCATGCTTAAATGGTAATACTAGTCTCATACAACCCAAGGATTCTTATGATAACGACGACGACCCAGGTTGCTCAGATTGCCCATTTGCAGAATGTAAAAAGTGTTCTATCACCATCGAGAGTGGAGAGCTGAGTGTGGAGGCCAGAGCACCGGAGTCAGGGTAGGCACTGATGTGCTACAAAATAAGCCCTTCAATTAGAGAGGTTTATAATAAAAATAAAGGCGTTGATGATATATATCATGCATGCATAAATAAAACTTAGTAGACTATGAAACATAAACATTTAAAAAGTTTGATACAAAAACACTTAAAATTGTAGCACCCGAATGATTTCATTAAGCAACTCCCAACATAGTGAGACCAAATCTGATGGCATCAACGAATAATGAATTAATTAATTTCCATTGGTGTGGTCAAATTTTTGCTCATTAATTTTTTTGTATCAAACTCTTTTCATTTCAAGTCTAATGTAAAATAGTTCATGTTTAATGTTAATATATCATTTTTACTATTAAAGAATTTGGTAGGAGAGAAACCTTCGTCTGTTCAAAGGCAATAGGAAGAGTCGCCTTTTGGTTGTGAATCCAATCTTTGATGCTGTAAGGCTCAGGCTGATTAGCATCATATTTAAGGATACGGACAGGGTCAGTAGAATTTATGAGGAATGGGACACTCCTAGGTGTAGTGTTGCATTGCGGAGGGCCTTAAAGGAAATGGGTGATGTTGTTGATTGGAGTGCTTTCCACTTTGGCTTTGTGTTTTTGGTTGGTTTGCTGCCATTGGTGTGGTGCGTCCTTGTTCGGGGGCCTGATCTGGATTTGGTGGTTGTTTGCCAGAGTTGGCTGATCTGGTGCTTTGTGGGGGTCTCTTTTTGGTTGGCTGGTCGATGGGTCCTTGGTCTGGTGTTTTGTGTGTGTGCTGATGTGGCACCTGTTTTGTGCCTATGTGGCGTCAAACTTTTATATGCTTGGTCAAAGGCAATTTTAGAAGGAAGAAAGAGGGTGTTTGGTTCAGGAAATGTTGGATTACTAGGAATATTAGATTACTGGAATCTTATATTACCTTGAACATTACTAAAAATCTTTAGGAAAATATGTTTGGTTAGTTGGTGTGTATGTTATATTAATATGTTTGACTAGGGGGAATAAATTGGTGGGTATGTTATTTAAATTACTAAATTGCCCTCTTTTAAAATATTAATATAATATTATTTTTATTATTAACTTTTGAATAATTTCTTTTAACCCCCAATATTTCAGATTTAGCTAAAACACCCCCGCTTATATATAACTTTAATTTATGACAAAATCACCCCCACCCCCTGCCGCCGCCTGCCACCACTGCAAACCATCGTTGGAAGTCTCCAAAAGTCATCGTGAGTAGCTCACCGTGACCACGAGGCTCCGATATGGCCGTTTTTGGCCATATTGATGGCAAAAAAGGGTCATATCGAAGCCTTCCAGAGCCTCACCGCGAATCTCGGTCATTTTCAGGGACTCCGACGACTTTTCGTGGTGGTTGGCCTGCTGCCGACGGTGGTGGTCTGTAATTTGTTTTAAATATAAAGGCATTATTGTCCAAAAACTTAATTAAACAAGGGTAAAATTGAAATGGCATATTAATGTAAATTTATTTTAAAATAGGGGCATTATTGTCCAAAAATTTTATTAATAAGGGATAGAATTGTAACAAAAATAAGATTATCTTGGTAGTCTTACAATACCTAAGAAAATGGAGGTAATCAGATTACCTCCAATATTACCAACAGTAAAAACTATTGATAATGCAAGATTACTGGAATCTTATATTCCTTAACAATCAAACATAGTAATCAAGTAATATAAGATGACATAATCCTAGTAATCTTCTATTACCTCCAGCCAAACGCCCCCAAAGAGGCATAACTGGAATTTCCCATCAGGATATTTGTTTGGCAATCCAAATTGGTTTAGACCAAAATCTTCTATTCTTCTTCCCGATTGTTCTCTCTTGGTTATAGAGAGAGAAAGTTTGTTGAAGAAATTGTCAAGGTGGAGCATTGATGTTCGCCGGATGAAATCAACGATGGTGGTGAGCCTAGTTGTAACTGTTTTTATTCCCTTTTCTTTTTGTATAAATTGCTGATTAATACTTTTGTATTTGATATGAGATGTGAGGCACTCTTGGGTCTGTTTCGGGTGTAATTACAGAGGGGTTTTCCTCGGAATCTACCTTGTAAACAGGATCTGCAAGCTTTGTAAAATTTTCTTTCATATAGTAAATGAATTCCTACTGCCTTGAAGAGTGGATGTAGGTAATCAACTGATTACTGAACCACTATAATTGCTATGTGTTCTTTATTTTTATGCTCTTATTATTTTCTCTTCTAAGTACTCTGAATATTGCTTGTTTGAGAACTTAGGATTTCTTGTTCGAATACTCTTTAAGTTTAACAAGTGGTATCAGAGCTAGATTAGGTCTGGGAATTAGAGATTGTTCGAATTTGGGTTTGTCTAGGGTTAGATCTAAACTATTTGGTTACGGGAGTCTTGATTTAGGGTTTTCTAAATCTTGAACTTTTGGAGTTTTTTATCTCCTAGTAATTGTAAGGGTTGTAAGCCTAGAAATGTCTAAGTTTGAAGTAGAGAAGTTCACAGGTGATAATGATTATGGGTTGTGGAAGATGAAAATGAGGTCTGTCTTAGTTAAGGATAGGTTATCAGCTACCTTAGAGGGTGAGGATAGCTTACCAGAGTCTTTAACTGAAAAGGAGAAAAAAGATCTTCTAGATAAAGCTCATAGTACCTTAATTCTAGGGTTAGGAGACAAAGTTTTAAGAGAGGTAAAGAAAATGACCACACCAGCAGGGGTTTGGGAAAAACTAGACTTTTTATATCTGTCTAAGTCTTCTCCTAATAGGTTAGTTTTAAAACAAAAGTTTTTTGGTTTTAAAATGGATGAAGTCTTTAGGAGAGAATATGAATGATTTCATGAAATTGGTCCAAGATTTAGAGGGTCTAAGCATTAAGGTGAAGGATGAAGATCAAGCTGTCATCCTCATAAACTCTTTACAAAAAATGCATGCTAATTTTGTTGATACCCTAAAATATGGTAGACAGACTCTTAAGCTAGATGAGGTTGTAGTTGCAATTACTACAAAAGATGCTGAATTTAGGAAAGAGGGTAAACTGGATGGTGAGGAGTTGCATGTGAGAGGTAGATCTGGAAAGAAAAGTCACAAGAAAGGGCAGTTTAGGGGTATATCTAAGTCAAAATCTAAATTTGTTAGAAAATGTTTTTATTGTCATAAGAAAGGTCATTTTAAGAGGGACTGTCCTGATAGGAAGAAAAAGTTACGGGAAAAGGATGCTAATAAGAGTGTAGATGTAGCTTCTAGTGGGTATGAAAGTTCTGATGTGTTGGTGGCTTTTGAAAATGAAATTGATGTTGAATGGATACTTGGTTCTGGTTGTACCTATCACATGACTCCAAATAGGAGTTTTCTGTTGAATTTTAGAGAGTTGGAGTTTGAAAAAGTTTTGATGGGAAACAATGTTGTTTGTAGAGTCTTAGGAATTGGAGATGTAAGGCTGAATTTGCATGATCGCAGTTCAAAAGTACTCACAGATGTTAGATACATACCAAAATTGAAAAGGAATTTGATTTCTCTAGGAAGTCTGGATTCAATTGGCTATAGCTATAAGGCTCAAGGTGGAGTCCTTAAGGTCACTAAAGGGTCCTTAGTTGTTATGAAAGGTGAGAAGAAGAATGGGCTGTATGTTCTAAATGGATCAACTATCATTGGAACAGCAGCTATATCTCAGTCTCAGATGTCTAATAGGACAAGTTTATGGCATAGGAGGTTAGGACATGTTAGTGAGAAAGGTTTAGTTAAGTTGAGTAAGCAAAAGGTCTTAGAAGGGGACAAAGTAGAGAAATTAGAATTTTGTGATCATTGTATTTATGGGAAGATGAGCATAATTAGATTTAGTGTGGGGCAACACTGTTCTGAGTTCATCCTAGATTATATCCATTCTGATGTTTGGGAGGCAACTAAATAACTATCCTTGGGGAGTTGTAGGTTTTTTATTGGCATCATAGATGACTATTCAAGGAGAGTGTGGATATATTTCTTGGAAAACAAAGGAGAAGCCTTTAGTAAATTCAGGGAATGGAAAATAATGATTGAAAACCAGACAGGGAAGAAAATCAGGAAGTTAAGGACCGATAATGGGCTAGAGTTCATAAATGAGCAGTTTGATAAACTATGCAAGAGTAGTGGAATTCTGTAACAACTGCTGAAAACTAGTACAATGCATGCATAATTACAATATAAAATTGGGCCCCAAAAATTTCTTTTCATTAGAAATCATATGTCTTTTATACACAAAGATTACTGTTTACAAAAATGCATTTTAAAAGACAAAACAGGGAAAACAGTGTAGCTATTCCTCTTCGCTTGCCGACACCCCTCCGACTGCATCATCACCTAGAACCTGCATCCACAAAGGAAAACAACGGGGTGAGCACAAAATAATGCTCAGTAAGTAAACCCTCTAACTGTCTGTCCCCGTATATAACTCTTAATTCTTTCCTTTTCTAATTCTGTTTCTGTTTCTGTTTCTGTTTCTACTAAATACCATGGCCTCATCTTACCGGAGGTACGGCCGGATGGCGTTCACACAGCACCATTACACTCTCCATAACTAGCAGGTGGAATTCACACAGTACCAACCCGTTCTTAGTGATTACCGAGTGGGGGTCACAAAGCACCCACTCGGTTCTCCTAACTATCGGGTGGAGATCACCTAGCGCCTACCCGTTTCTCATGACTCTTGGGTAACGATCACCAAGCGTTAACCCGTCTCTAGTCACTGTCGGGTGATGATCACAAAGCATCAACCCGCTTCTACTAAATGTTGGATGATGGTCACAAAGCATCAACCCACTTATCTAACAACTAACCGGGTAGTGGTCACAAAGCATCTACCCATTTCTACTACTCATCGGGTGACGATCACAAAGCATCGACCCATCTCTAAGGGCTATTCGGATGATGATCACAAAGCATCAATCCGATTCCCATAACGGTCGGGTGATGATCACAAAGCATCATCCCAACTATACTACTCTTCTAATTCACTCTATTGTAGCATTTTTCAATGCTCTCTACCCTTAGAGTAGTTGTACCCACCAAGCTCTCTACTCATAGGGTAATTGCATACACAAGTTTCCTACACTTTCTTAGGTCACTTTTCAATGCACAATTAGTGCCTATGGATGGTTCATCTCCACTAATGCACTTATGAAATGCCAACATGCAATGTTGCAAGAATTAAGGTTCACTACTCACACTCAAACCTCTATTAGGCATTTCATCAAACAACTCAAGTGCACTATAAAACTCTACTATAGCAATGATTCTAAAACTTTTTCTAACCATCCAAAATGGGGAAAAACCCCTTCACATAACCATAAAACCTGTCAAAGAAAGCACTTCCAAAAAGGGATCCACAATACCCCTTCAATTCCATCTCAAACTACCTTTCCAACCCAACAACTCATTTCTCATATTTGCAAGGAATAAACAATCACAAGGCATAGAAATCTCTATTTAAGCCTTCATACATGGCATATCACATGTATATCACATACATACATCATTTCTATCAAAACCCTAATCAAGAAAATTCTTAAATCTCAACTTGGGTTGGGTTTTACTTACCTTGTTATGGAGAGACTTCACAAATTCTTCCTTTCACTTGTTTAGCTTGACTTTCCCTCTAATCTTAACCAAAAGAATGAAAACCCTCAAACTTCAATATGGGTTAAAACTCCCAAATCACACAACTTAAGTAGAGATTCTTACCTTAGGAAGCCTTAGGTTGCTTTTCTACCTCAAATCACTTCAAAAACCCCTTGGAATTCCTTGATCAAAAGAGAAGAGAAGTTGAGAGGAAGAAGAATGAAGAGTTGCGTTTGAGAAGAAGAAATGAGGGGTTTGTTAATTCTAATTCCTTTTAATGAAATATAAACACAATCATTCCCATTTTGCCCTTACTCTTCTTTGGGAATTCCATCTATATCCTTTGATTCATTACAAACTCACCCCCATATCAACACATTCTCCATGAAAAATCCTTACAATTAACTCCCCACTTTTCCTGCTAATTAGGGGTAGAATGGTCAAATTGCCCTTAGGGAAGAAAATATCTAAAACTCAATCAACATTTTATTCGGGCTGTCGCCGCGGCGAAGAAACTTCTGTCGCCGCGGCGAAACTGTCCAGAGAGTTCCCCCTTGGTTTCAACACATCTTCGCCGTGACGAAGATTCTTCTGCGCCCCGGCGAAGCTTGGTATACACAACTTCTTCTATTTTCAGCCAAATTCAGGGCAAACATTCAAAACAACTTTCAATCAAACAATATTACCAAAACCAATTTCAAATAAGAGCGGAAGAGGAAACAATAACTACGTACCTCAAGTGGGGCGTTACAAATTCTGAGGCATAGGACAGTTAGGTATACACCCCAACAGAATGGGCTAGCTGAAAGATATGAATAGAACTATCCTAGAGAAGGTTAGGAGCTTGCTATCTTGTGCCAAACTTCCCACCAAATTCTGGGCAGAAGCTGTTCATACGGTAGTTTTCTTAATCAATAGGATTCCTTCCTCAGCTATTGAATTTAAGACACCCATTGAGAAATGGACTAGATATCCAGCTGATTATAGTAGTTTAAGAGTTTTTGGATGTATTGTTTTTTATGCATGACATATCTGATAAGTTACATCCTAGAGCCATTAGGTGTATTTTCATAGGATATCCTGATGGGGTAAAAGGGTATAAATGTTGGGATGTTGCTAGGAAACGATGTATAGTTAGCAGAGATGTCAAATTCAATGAAGAGGAATGGGGTGGTCTCAACGAGAAATCTGGTGAGGTTAATTCTGAAATTTTTAGGCTTGTAATAGGTGATGAAGTTTCTTCTGATAATACTAGTGAATTTCAGCTAGATTATTAGCAAGGTGCAGCCTTACATCAATGTGCTTGAATCTCTCATGGAAAGCTCGGGTTTTGCACAAGAAGATAGCACTTTGGCTATAACTTTTGATTGGAATTTGAGTCTGATTAAATCCCAGCTCACTAAGCATTCCCTTGAGCCATATTGCTTCCTTGGCAGCTTCTGTGATTGCCACATACTCAACTTTTGTAGTCGAAAAGGTCACAATAGCCTGCAAATTAGCTTTCCAACAGACCACGTTATTCCATAAAGAAAATGCAAAACCAGTTATTGATTTTCTGTTATCAGGATTCCCAGCATAATCAGCATCAACACATCCTGTAATAAAATCCAGCAAGTTTCTTCCCTTACTATACACAATTCCAATTGACATTGTTCCCCTGACATATCTTAGAATCTATTTCATTGCCTCCCAGTGAATTTTTTAGGATTACTCATAAATCTACTAACATAGCTTACTGCAAAAGCAAGATCAGGTCCTGTATAGACCATAAGATACATTAAGCTACCTATAGCATTTGCATAGAGAACATTAAGCATTTCCCTTTCCTCATCTTCAGAACTAGGACACTGATTTATGCTTAGCTTAAAATGTTGTCCCATTGGAGTTCTAACAGGTTTACACTCAATCATATTAAACCTTCTAATAACCTTCTCAGTATATTCCTTTCGAGATAGCACAATCCTTCCTATTTTTATATCTTTCTCAATATTCATTCCTAGAATCTTTCTAGCCTACCCCAAGTCTTTCATTTCAACCTTAAATTTAGCAATTTCAGTTCCATCTTTACAACCTAACAACATATCATCAACATAAAAGGTTGTTCCATTAAAATCTTTTCCTCTAAATCACCATTCAAGAATGTTGTTTTGACATCAAGCTACTCTAATTCAAGTTCAAATTGGGCTACTAAGGACAGAAGAACTCTAATGGTAGTGTGCCTTACCATAGGTGAAAAAATTTCAATGTAATCTACCCCCTCAACCTGTGTAAAGCCCTTTGCAACTAGCCTGGCTTTAAACCTAGGTGCTTCTACCCTTGGAATTTCCTCTTTCTTTTTAAACACCCATTTACACTTGACAACTCTATTGCCCTCAGGTTTGTTTATAAGCACCCAAGTTTTATTTTTCCTCAATAAATCTTACCCATCTTGCATTGCTAATCTCCGCAGCTTAGATTCTCTACTTTCCTGTAACGCCCCACTTGAGGTACGTAGTTGTTGTTTCTTCTTTTGCTCTCATTTGAGTTGGTTCCTTGGTAATATTGTTTGATTGAGTGTTGTGTTGAATGCTTGCCCTGAAATTTGTTGAAAATAGAAGAAGTTCAGTGTGCCAAGCTTCGCCGGGGCGAAGAAGAATCTTCGCCGCGGCGAAGAGGTGTTGAAACCACGGGGAAACTCTCTAGACAGTTTCGCTGCGGTGACAGAAGCTTCCTCGCCGCGGCGACAGGCCGACCAAAATGTTTGTTAAGTTTTAGATATTTTCTTCCCTAAGGGCAATTTGACCATTCTACCCCTAATTAGCAGGAAAAGTGGGGAGTTAAATGTAAGGATTTTTCATGGAGAATATGTTGATATGGGGGTGTGTTAGTAATGAATCAAAGGATATAGATTGAATTCCCAAAGAAGAGTAAGGGCAAAATGGGGATGCTTGTGTATAAATTTCATTAAAAGGAATTAAGACTTAGCAAACCCTTCATTCTTCTTCTCTAACGCAACTCTCCTCTCTTGCTTCCTCTCAACTTCTCTTTCTTTTGATCAAGGAGTTTCAAAGGGTTTTTGAAGTGATTTGGGGTAGAAAATCAACCTAAGACTTCCTAAGGTAAGGATTCTTACTTTGGTTGTAAAGCTTTGTGAGTTTTAGTATATATTGATTATTGAGGGTTTTTGTTCATTTGTTGAAGAGTAGAGAGAAAGTCAAGTAAACCAAGTGAAAGGAAGAGTTAGTGAAGTCTCTCCATAACAAGGTAAGTAAATCCCAACTCAAGTTGAGATTTAAGAATTTTCTTGATTAGGGTTTTGATAGCAATGATGTATGTATGTGATATACATATATAGCCATGTTATTGAGGTTTAAATAGAGATTTCTAGTGCTTTGTGATTGTTTATACCTTTCAAATATAAAAATGAGTTGTGGGTTGGAAAGGTAGTTTGAGATGGAATTGAAGGGGTATTGTGGAACCCTTTTTGGAAGTGTCTTCTTTGGCAGGTTTTGTGGCTATGTGAGGGAGTTTCTTCCCATTTGGATGGTTAGAGAAAGATTTAGAATCATTGCTATAGTAAGTTTTATAATGCACTTAAGTTGTTTGATGAAATGCCTAATAGAGTTTTGAGTATGAGTAGTGAACCTTAATTCTTGCAACATTGCATGTTGGCATTTATAGTGCATTAGTAGAGATGAACCATCCATAGGCACTAATTGTGCATTGAAAAGTGACCTAAGAAAGAGTAGGAAACTTTGTGTATGCAATTACTCTATGAGTAGAGAACTTGGTGGATGCAACTACTCTAAGGGTAGAGAGAATGAAAAATGCTAGAATAGAGTGAATTAGAAGAGTATTAGAGTTGGGTTGATACTTTGTGATCATCACCCGACGGTTATGAGAATCGGGTTGATGCTTTGTGATCACCACCCGAATAGCCATTAGAGATGGGTCGATGCTTTGTGATCGTCACCCGATAAGTATTAGAAACGGGTAGATGCTTTGTGACCATCACCCGGTTAGTTAATAGATAAGTGGGTTGATGCTTTATGATCATCATCCGACATTTAGTAGAAGTGGGTTGATGCTTTGTGATCATCACCCGACACTGACTAGAGACGGGTTAATGCTTGGTGATCGTTACCCAAAAGTCATGAGAAACGGGTAGGTGCTAGGTGGACTCCACCCGATAGTTATGAAAACCGAGTAGGTGCTTCGTGATCCCCACTCGGTAACCACTAAGAACGGGTTAGTACTGTGTGAATTCCACCCGATAGTCATGGAGAGTGAGATGGTACTGTGTGAACGCCATCCGGCCATACCTCCGATAAGATGAGGCCATGACGTTTAGTAGAAACAGAAATAGAAACAGAAATAGTATAAGGAAAGAATTAAGAGTAATACATACGGGGACAAACAGATAGAGGGTTTTACTTACTGAGCATTATTTTGTGCTCACCCCGTTATTTTTCCTTTGTGGATGCAGGATCTAGGTGATGATGCAGTCGGAGGGACTTCGGCAAGCGAAGAGCAATAGCTACACTGTTTCCTCTGTTTCGTCTTTTAAAATGATGTTTTGTAAACAATATTCTTGTGTATAAAAGACATATGACTTATAATGAAAAGGAAGTTTTTGGGCCCAATTTTCTATTGTTATTATGCATGCATTGTACTAGTTTACAGTAGTTGTTACATTTCCATAGCTTCTTTGACAGTTCTAGGTTCATCTTCTACTTCTTCAGAAACTTGGAGTGCAAAAGCCACCATATCAGCCTGGGAATACCTCTTAGGTAACCTAATCTCCCTTCTTAACCTATTTCTAGCTAATTGATAATTCTGAAGTTCGTGCTCTTCATCATGAGCTGAATTATCTTCACTTTCTCCTAAAATAGGTTCCTCACCTTAAGGTTGGCAAGCTTCTTACTGATAATCTGGCTTTAATTCACTAGCATTATCAGAAGGAACTTCATCACCTATTTCAAACCTAATAACCTCAGAATTAATCTCACCGGATTTCTCATTGAGACTACCCCATTCCTCTTCCTTGAATTTGACATCTCTGTTGACTATACATCGTTTCCCAACAACATCCCAACATTTATACCCTTTTACCCCATCAGGATATCTTATGAAAATACACCTAATGGCTCTAGGAAGTAACTTATCAGATCTGTCATGCACAAAAATAGTACATCCAAATACTTTCAAACTGCTATAATCAGTTGGATATCTAGTCCATTTCTCAATGGGTGTCTTAAATTCAATAGATGAGGAAGGAATCATATTGATTAAGAATACTATTTTATGAGCAGTTTTTGCCCAGAATTAGGTGGGAAGTATGGAACAAGATAGTAGGCTCCTAACCTTCTCTAGGATAGTTCTATTCATTCTTTTAGCTAGCCCATTCTATTGGGGTGTATAACTAACTGTCCTATGCCTCAGAATTCCATTACTCTTGCACAATTTATCAAACTCCTCATTTATGAACTCTAACCCATTATCAGTCCTTAAGTTCTTGATTTTCTTCCGTGTCTGGTTTTCAATCATTACTTTCCATTCCCGAAATTTACTAAAGGCTTGTCCTTTGTTTTTAAAGAAATATTATATCCACACTCTCCTTGAATAGCCATCTATGATGCTAATAAAAAACCTACAGCCCCCCAAGGATAGATATTTAGTTGGCCCCCCAAGGATAGATATTTAGTTGGCCCCCAAACATCAGAATGGATATAATCTAGGATGGACTCAGAATAGTGTCTCCCAACACTAAATCTAATTTTGCTCATCTTCCCATAAATACAATGATCACAAAACTCTAATTTCTCTACTTTGTCCCCTCTTAAGACCTTTTGCTTGCTCATCTCAACTAAACCTTTCTCACTAACATGTCCTAACCTCCTATGCCATAAACTTGTCTTATTGGACTTCTGAGACTAAGATATTGCTGCTATTCTAGTGATGGTTGATCAATTCAGAACATACGGCCCATTCTTCTTCTCACCTTTCATTACAACTAAGGACCTTTTAGTGACCTTAAGGACTCCACCTTAAGCCTTATAGCTATAGCCAATTGAATCCAGACTTCCTAGAGAAATCAAATTCCTTTTCAACTTTGGTATGTATCTAACATTTGTGAGCAGTTTTGAACTGCCATCATGCAAATTCAGCCTTACATCTCCAATTCCTAAGACTCTACGAATATCATTGTTACCCATCAAAACATTTTCAGACACCAACTTTCTGAAATTCAACAAAAAACTCATATTCGAAGTCATGTGAAAGGTACAACTAGAATCAAGTATCCATTCAGCATCAATTTCATTTTCAGAAGCCACCAACACATTAGAGCTCTCATACCCATCAAAAGCTACATCCACACTCCCACTAGCATCCTTTTCCCCTGACTGTTTCTTCCTATCAGGACAGTCCCTCTTAAAATGACCTTCCTTATGACAGTAAAATCAATTTCTAACAAATTTTGATTTTGACTTAGATCTACCCTTGTACTGCCCTTTCTTATGACTTTTCTTTCCAGATTTACCTCTCACATGCAACCCCTCACCATCCAGTTTACCCTCTTTCCTAAATTCAGTATCTTTTGCAGTAATTGCAACTACAACCTCATATAGCTTAAGAGTCTGTCTATCATATTTTAAGGTATCGACAAAATTAGCATACATTTTTGGCAGAGAGTTTATGAGGATGACAACTTGATCTTCATCCTCCACCTTAACACTTAGACCTTTTAAATCTTGAACCAATTTCATGAAATCATTCATATTCTCTCCTAAAAACTTACTATCATCCATTTTAAAACCAAAAAACTTATGTTTTAAAACTAGCCTATTAGGAGAAGACTTGGACAAATACAAAGAGTCTAGTTTTTCCCAAACCCCTGTTGGTGTGTTCATTTTCTTTACCTCTCTCAAAACTGTCTCCTAACCCTAGAATTAAGGTATTGTGAGCCTTATCTAAAAGGTCTTTCTTCTCCTTTTCAATTAAAGACTCTGGTAAGCTGTCATCACCCTCTAAGGTAGTTGATAACCCATCCTTAACTAAGACATCCCTCATTTTCATCTTCCACAACCCATAATCATTATCACCTATGAACTTTTCTACTTCAAACTTAGACATTTCTAAGCTTACAACCGTTATAGTTACTAGGAGATGAAAAGCCCCAAAAGTTCAAGATCTACAGAACCCTAAATCAAGACTCCTGTAACCAAACAGTTTAGATCTAACCCTAGACAAACGCAAATTCAAACAATCTCTAATTCCTAGACCTAATTTGGCTATGATACCACTTGTTCAGCTTAAAGAGTATTCGAACTTTATGAAACAAGAAACTCTAAGTTCTCAATCAAGCAATATTCACAGTATTTAGAAGAGAAAATAATAAAAACATAAACAAAAAAACACACAACAATTATAGTGGTTCGGTAATCAATTGATTACCTCCATCCACTCTTCAAGGCAGTAGGGATTCATTTACTATATGAAAGAAAATCTTATAGAGCTTGCAGATGCTGAGATAGATTCCCAAGAGACCCCTTCGTAATTACACTTGAAACTGACCCAAGAGTGCCTTACCTTGAATACATCAATTACAAAGCAATAATCAACAATTTATACACAAAGAAAGGGAATAAAAACAGTTACAACTAGGCTTACCACCTTCGTTGATTTCATCTTGCGAACATCAATGCTCCACCTTGACCAATTTCTTCAACAAACTTTCTCTCTCTATAACCAAAAGAGAACACTTGAGAAAGAAGTAGAGAAGAAATTGGTCTAAACCAATTTAGGTCAGCAAAAAAATATACTGATGGGAAATTCCAGTTATGCCCTTTCTAAATTGCCTCTGACCAAACATATAAAAGTTGGACTCCACATAGGTACAAATCAGGTGCCACATCAGCACATTTAGAATATTCGAGTTTCATATTTTATAATTCATTTATGTTCTCTTTAGTTTTAACTATTAGTATGGTTCTAAACTTCTAATATCATGCTAAAGGTTTTTAACTACGTGTTGGCAGTTTCAAGTCTCTTATTATAGATACAAAGTTTCTTCTATTTCAAATTCAAGGTTTTTAGTTTAATGTTTTATATAAAATATTTGAAGTATATATGGTTTTATGTTTCAATACTCTTCATGGGTATCAATTATTTAAGGTTAGAAGTTTCCAATTATTTATTTTTAGTTTCAAATATATTGTTTTTTATGTTAAGTTCTACTAATTTCAAGTTTGACATTACCACTTTCAAGCTTTATGTTAAAAATTCATAAATATTGGTTTAGGTTTCAAAGTGTTGACTTTGGGTTTTAACTCCATGTTAAAGGTTCTAGGTCATATGCTATGTGTTTCATTTATATATGGTTTTTAGTATTAAGTTTGGATAATTTTATATTTTATGTTACACGTGTCAAGTGCCTAGGTGAAAATTTCATATAGTTTATTATTTTTTCAATTAAAGTTCCATTTAAAATATTAAAAAAAATAGTTTTATTTATGATAATGTTCTGTTGACTTTGGGTTTTAACTCCATGTTAAAGGTTCTAGGTAATATGTTATGTGTTTCATATATATGGTTTTTAGTATTAAGTTTGGATAATTTTATATTTTATGTTACATGTGTGAAGTACCTAGGTGAATTTCATATAGTTTATTATTTTTTTCAATTAAAGTTCCATTTAAAAATAGTTTTATTTATGATAATGTTATAAATAGTTGGTGCAAAAAGTATATATATATATATATATACTTTTTGCACCAACTATTTGAGTCTAGAGAGAGAGAGAGAGAGAGAGGGGTATCCAGACCCACATTGGAGTCTATCTACCATGAAACACCCTACAAGTTTAATGGACCAAGATAATTACACAAATGTGATAGTTACATTTCTTGTGATTCGAATAAAAGACTTTTTGGGTATAGTTAACCTCAGTGGCTAAAGCAGTTTTTGCTATCCGACTACAAAGAGAGAGGTGATATATATAGATATGTATATATATATAGAGAGAGAGGCACGTAGCCACATAGTGGCTTGTGGGTTTATTTGAACCCACTGAACTTTTCAAAAATTTCAAAAAAGTATTAATAGTTTATAGATTTCACAATTTTAACCCTACTTAACTTCATGTTGACCTCACAAAATAAATTGTTAATTAATACTTTTTAAACTTTTGTTTTTTCTTTATTTCCTTTTTTTGCTCTCCTATTATGTTTTTTCTTTGGTTGGGTACTCAAGAAAGACTACTCATTTGGATTACAAGGTAAGATGATACTAATTTTTTTTTTATTTTTTTACTTAAAATTAATTCTTTTCTTTTAGCTTTCTTAATTGATGAAAGATTATAAGTTATGGGTTTTTGTTGAGTTTAATAAATGAGTTTGAAATAATTCTTAAATTTTGATGTGGGTTTTGATTTAATCTTGTTTATGTTGAGGTATGGGTTAATTAATTGCAGTTTTAAGTTGGGTTTGATAAATTGTGGTTAGTTATTGAGTTAATTTTAAATATGATTTAAAGAATTGATGAAACCCTAAGTTGTAGAGATTTGGGGTTTGGTTTAATTTTGATATATTGGTTAGTTGCTTGATATTTAGAGTTAGATTTGATGAGTTTTTATGGGTATATGAGTTGAATTGTATTGGGTTAGTAGAAATTGTTTAAAAAACCTAAGTTACGAGTTGAATTTTGATAAATTTGTGTTGTTTTTTAATTGTAATTGCAAATAAATTATATTTCTGATAATAAAAATTCTTTCATTTTTTTGAGTTATGGACAAATTTTTTATCAAAATAAAGTATTTTAATGAGAAACCATCAATTGAACAAAACATAAGGTGTCACGATAGTATTCACAATGAGCCTATGAAATCTAGTTCAAGACAAACATATGTTAAGCTTAACTTGAGTAGTCTTCTCGTAGGTCCTGGATTGAGGATTAAAATTTTAGAATATCATCTTAATGATAAAGACAAAGTGAGAAAGACATACTTGCAAAAAGGACATTGCCAACCACACAATCATAATTTTAAAAAGCGAGCAATTGGAAATTTAATGTGTCGTTTTAATCTCGTTTGGTTTAGAGAATATGCAAATTGGTTGGACTATAGTGTAGAAAAGGAGGATGTTTTTGTTTTTGTTGTTATCTTTTTAGACATGAAATTAGCATTGATATTACTTGTTGTAACTGCAAGTGTTGAAAGAGCATTTTTTGCAATGAAGATTGTGAAAAATCGACTACGGAATCAAATGAGAGATCAATTGTTAAATGATTGTCTTATTACATATACTAAGAGAGAGATATTTGATAGAATTGTCAATGAAGCAATTATGTAATGTTTTCAGAATATGAAAAATCGTCGAGAACAATTATAGAATTGATAATTTGGTAAATATAACTTTTAAAAGTACATTTTTTATGCTTATTACTTCAGTATATATTTTATTGTAAATTTACCAACTTTAATGTTTTGAACCCACTAACTTAGAATCCTGGCTACGTCCCTGTATATATATTATTCATTAATGGCTGTCATAATACTATATGTATAAACAATAATTGAGTATGACATACCAATTATAGCTTAAGTATCTCATTAATAAAATGAAATCATACTATTCACATAGATTTCATCAAGTAATATATATGAAATTATGTACTATAATTGTTTTAATCATTAGATTTGTTTCCTTCTATTTTTCAAAATATATCATTCATTATAAGGTTAATAGGAATAACTAAATTACGAAAATATTCAACGTTTTAAAGAATAAACATGGTAAGTAATGTAAATATAATAAGATTATTAAATCATTCCCTTCTCTGACTGATACATATTTTTTATTATTTAATAATGTTGAATAGAAGATTTTGTTATGAATGTAAGATAAAAAATTATATGTGGCGCATATATATATATATATATATAATATTATTATGGTTTAATAATAAATTAAACATTATTCAAATATTATTTTAATGGTTATACACTTTGATATACCGTGTATTTGAAGGAAGTTTATTTCCTAAAAACTTGGTCTTCTCTCAACCTATTAAAGAAAGCCAGAACATATTTTATTCATTAATTAACAAAACAAAAGTTCTGGAAAATTAAAGAGAGGAAATGAGAGAAAAACCAGTATTCTTAATCATAGAAATTATCATGGCTGAAGGTATGTCTTTTTTAATTAACAGTTTATTATTGTTTTATAACATATAAAATTCTTGAAATTCAAAGATCTTGTAATTTAATGTTTCATGTAAACTTATTTACATGTGGTATCATAGCAAAGGATTAGAATTCATGAATTTTCTTGTTAAAACAAGTAAATAAAATTTTATGTTAATTATAGTGTTTAAGTTTAATTGCAGTATAATAAATATGATTTTCGCATGATTTTTGTGATTATAATTGATGATTGAAGAATAATGATGTTTGATGATTAATGATGGCTGGAAAATGAAATCAATTTATGAAAGAGTTAAACTGAGTTCAAGACTTACTGTAGTTCCAAAAACAAGATTGTAGAGCTTGGGTTCAAATAAATATGTTAAAAATATGTTGTTTCACTTTTATGTTATTGATTAATTTTGCTTTATTTCTACTACACAAATGCATGTTCATGTCTCATTAATATGTTTGTGGCTTGAAACCAAAGTCTTTTAAGGCATGATGATACTACCATTGCTGGGTGAAATAATACACTGTTATGGATCTGTTTAGGAAAATTATTAAGACGTCAAACTTTTAAGAAACTTTATAAGGTCACTAAACTATTGGGTAATTTATTTAACCCCTAAAGTTTATATTAATTATTTTGACCCCTAAACTGTATTTTTTTAGTCCCTATAATTATTGTAATTACATAATGAACCTAAATTTATGTAACAATTAATTTTAGAATTAATTTTATGTATGATTTGCAATCACCAAAGTGGTCAAATCATTAAGATAAATAAATTTTAAATTACATGATATTATTCAGTTACCCATAAATTTTGATGCTATAAAAGATATCATAATTGTTTATTTGTGGGTAAATTGAATTCATTGGTATAAGACATTTTAGGATCGCCCAAAGGTTGATTAATTGTTCTTATAACTAATGAAAATAATTTTTGGTAATTGAGATGTGCTGTTAGTTTCATTTACATGTCCAAAGATAGTTTATGTTTCTATTTAGTGCATTTATAATTATCAAATTATATGCAATTTAATGAGCATCATTACGTTTGTTAGTATGTTGTATCACTCAAAGGAGAACACCGATATACATTTATTGTTTAGTGTAATTATGTGTTTGAATCTGTTTTATGTGTTTAATTTTATAAATCAAAGCATTAATATATGAGCATTATATTTTGCAGTACCTATTCTTGTTTCTCTTCATTCGCAAGCCTCATCTGTACCTATGTTTAATGGACTTAATTTCCCTGATTGGTGTGAGCAAATCCAATACCACTTAGGTGTTCCGGATTTTGATTTATCACTTCAATCGGAGAGACCAACCGCTATTACTAATGATAGCGGTGGAGAAGAAAGGACCTACCATGATGCTTGGGTAAGGTCGAACAGACCGAGCTTAATGTTTATGCGAATGAGTGTACCAAACAATATCAAGTCTACTCTTCCCAAAACTAATAGTGCTAAAGAATTTATGACATTTGTGAAAGAGCGTTCTCAAACTGCTGATAAGTCTTTTGTTACGACCATTGTTTTAAAACCCAGACCGTAGGGCAACCCATTTTGCTGCCCAGGTCATGGGTCAACCGGTTGGACCGATGACATCAACGACAATTTTATTTTAAAAAAATTACATATTAATCCCTCAACTTTTAATATATTACAAAAATTACCCTAAAAAGTTCAAATTAGTCCCTAAAATTTTTATTTATTTCAAAAATGCCCCAAATAATTACCAATTAATCCCTAAACTTTTGACATATCTCCAAAATACCCCTATAAAATTACAATTAACCCTTATTTTAAAATATTATTAAAAAACCCCCAAGACTTGAACCAGACCAGAGAAGCTGTCGGGTCTCGGTTGGACCGATTCGGTCCGGTTTTTAAAACAGAGGTTGGGACATTAATGGCCACTTTAACTACCAAGAAGTTTGATGGTTCTCATGGCATGCATGAGCATGTTATTGAAATGTCAAATATTGTAGCGAGGCTTAAGTCCTCGGGGATGAGTATGGATGAGAATTTCCTCATGCAGTTTATCATAAACTCACTGCCTCCTAAATATGGTCCATTCCAAATGAACTACAATACCATGAAAGATAAATGGAATGTGAATGAAATTCATGGAATGATTGTTCAAGAAGAAACAAGACTTAAGAATCAAGGAACTCATTCCATTCACCTCGTAAGTAATCAAGGAGCTGGAAAGAAAGCTGGAAAGAAACATGGAAAAGGTAAGTAGGGACCAAGTAAGGTGTCTTCTCAAATCTACAAGAAGGAATACGAGAAAGATAAGTGTAACTTTTGCGAAAAATCGAGACACTTTAAGAAAGACTGCTTGAAATGTAAGGCATGGTTCGAAAAGAAAGGTAAGCCTAGTGTTTTCGTATGTTTCGAATCAAATTTATCTGTCATTATAATACTTGGTGGACTAATTTTGGTTGTACCACTCATGTTTTTAATACGGTGCAGGGATTCTTTACAACCCAAACCATAAATCCAAATGAAAGATTTGTCTTCATGGGTAATCGAGTCAAAGCTCTAGTTGAAGCTATTGGAACTTATCAACTGATTTTAGACATTGGACATCATTTGGATTTGTTTCAAACACTTTATGCACCTTCCATTTCTCGCAATTTAATTTCATTGTCTAAACTTGATTCAATTGGGTATTGTTTTAAGTTTGGAAATGGATGTTTCAATTTATTTAAGCATAATTATCTCATTGGTTCTGGTATTCTATGTGATGGCTTATATAAATTGAATCTTGATAATCTATTTGCGGAAACTCTTTTGACCTTGCATCATAATGTTGGAACTAAACGCGGTTTAGTAAATGAATGTTTTGCTCACTTGTGACATAAATGTGTGGGTCACATTTCCAAAGAAAGATTGGAAAGATTAGTAAAGAATGAAATCCTTCCATACTTGGATTTTACCGACCTTGGTATATGTGTGGATTGTATTAAAGGGAAACAAACAAGGCACACAAAGAAACGAGTCACAAGGAGCACACAACTTCTTGAAATAATACACAGTGATATATGTGGACCTTTTGATGTTCCATCTTTTGGTGGAGAAGGATATTTACTCGCACAAAGTTCATAAGAAATACACAATGGAAGAATTTAAACCAAACCCAGAAACCAGTTTGTTTAATATTTGGCAAAAATTGAATGGTGTTCAAGGAATAGCGAGCATTGATTAGATGGAAAAAATAGCAACTATAGATTGATAAAACTATGAACAAAAATTAAGCTTAAATTACGAAGAAAATGTGTACTGCCGGAAATAAAAAATAAGACAGGGAGAGAACTGAGAAGGCGTGCTATCCTGTGTTGGGATTTTAGATGTCAGAAATAAAAATTGTGAAATTAATTTTAATTTATTCAATGAGCAGCCAGGTATTGCTACTGGATCTGCTCTAACTTTTTCATCCCTAATAGGTTAAATATCATTGTTACGCCCAAACTATCACAAAAAGTCATTTTCTCCCCTAAATTTTAGAAACACCTAATATCACCCCTATATTTCAAATTTAATCGTGGAAAAGCAATTTTGTTAATTCATAATGTTAGATTAGGTATTTTGTCTTCATAAATGTTATATATGTGAGGTGAATTGACAAAATTACATTTTTATAGGTAAATTTTAATGCCTAAATTAAAAACAGGGTAATATTACCAAGCAGGAAATGATAGATTAGGGAGAAAATTTAGCTGCCCGGCCATCCCAAGTTTTGATTGAAGAAAATGGCCTTGAAACTGTTTTTCATTTTTTTTTTTTAATTTAGAGAAGATGACGTGGCATAGTTAGGATTAATTAAACACGTAAAATGGGTTAAAATGAAAAGATTAAACATATGTGGGCCGAATAGAAATAATGAAAGTTTTTAAAATTTGAAATTTCTCAAAACAAGCCCCACTATTCAACTCGCTTAATCGAAATTCATTAGGGCAAAAAGCGATATCTTGAACCAAAGAGAGACGCGATTTTTTCCGATCGAACACCTGCAAATTTGCACCCTAAATCAATTTCTTGAAGCCCAAACCGAATACAGTCGCGATTTTCAGCGATATAGTCGTGATTTTCGATCGATTTGTTGAACCCTAAAATCGATTTCCTTAACCCTAAACGGAATCTGTGTGATTTCCGGCGATACAACCCATATTTCCGATTGAAACTGCAAACTTTGACACCAAATTCAATCCAAAACCATGGCTGACACTCACAATGAGGAGGAAAACCCAACGCCACTTCAAATCCTAGATTCTGGTGGTGCAAGCAGTTCAATGGTTGCTCCGGTGGATCATCCGATCAGTGAAGGTGGTACGCGCGTAGAGAAGACGTCGGCAGCCCAAGAATAGAGGGAAAAACTGGCAAACGGTTCTGAGGACGAGGAGTCAAGCGAGAATTCAGGCTAGGAGGAGGATTCTGGCGAGAATTCAGGCCACGAGGAGGATTCTGGCGAGAATTCAGGCCACGAGGAGGATTCCGACGAGCATTCAAGCCAGGAGGAGTCGTTTGAGGATTCAGGCGATGAGAAGGAGGCCAGCGAAGAAAGAGTATGTTGTTTGGGAATATTGCTTGTTTTGTCGCTTAAGCGATCATTTGTATCGCATAAGGGATTAATCTGTTATACTCATGATCACACTCATGATCGCTTAAGCGATCATGAGTGTTTACTCTTGGTCGCTTAAGTAATTTTAGATCGCTTAAGTAATTTCAGATCACTTAAGCGATCTTGTCGAGGTAGAATCACATATAATAAGCGATCTTTTGTATCGCGTAAGAGATTCTCAGTTTACTCTTGGTCGCTTAAGCGATTTTAGATCTCTTAAGCGATCCGAAATCGCTTAAGCGACTACAGTGGTAACTTTTTGTTGCTGATATTTTGTTTATTAGTTGTTTTGGTTTATTTTTGTTGCTAACATTTTGTTTATATCGATTGTGCAGATTGTGCGGACCGTAAACTGTAGAGACTATGAGTTGGAGCCTATAAGTGAGAAGGTACCCTACTTCCCTGCAAGGGTGACGGTGAGGTCGAGTTGGGATGTTTTTGATAGAATAAGGGTTATTTTAGTTGGAATGAGGCGTGGTGAAAGAGATTTCGGTTTCACTTGTTTCAGTCAGTTTTTAAGAATGGGAACAAATTGGAAAAAGGCATTTTGGGGGTAGGAAGTGCTTTACATGTTGATGCACTCAGTAAAATGCAACAAAAAAAAAAAAAAAAAAAATGAAATGTGGTTTGTGGTGGACGGAAAGCCACTACGGTTTGGGATGATGGAGTATGCCTTGGTGACAGCCTTAGGATACGGGGAAGTGCCAAATAAGGTGGAGACAGACGCAATAAGGACGTGTCTGAGAGCCATAAGGTTTCGTAAGAAGGTTTTGCAGAGGGAAAAGTCTATTACAGGACACGTTTTGGAGGAGAGGCTACAAACAGTTGGGTTTAATGATGGAGAGAAGATAAAAGTGTGCTTGCTATTGTTTTTACATTCTATCTTATTGGCTGGTGACTTAACAAAAGCTGTTGAGAAAGATTGGTTGTTGTTTGCAAGCGACTTGCAGTTCTTTAATTCTTATCCATGGGGACGAATATCATTTGAGCGAACCATCAAGAGCCTGAAAAAACCAGACATGGCGTTAAAGCATGCCGAATGGGGCGGGAAGGCTAAACCATGCACGTATAATTTGTTTGGCTTCCCATGGGCCATGCAGGTAAATATTAATAGCTCTCTGTTATATTTTTTATAATATATGTGTTTGAATTATGATATGGACTGTGTTTTTACAATGTAGGCTTGGATGTACGAGGCCATCCCTGTCTTCGCTAAGGCGGGGGGGGGGGGGGGGGGGGGGGGGGGGGGGGGGGGGGGGGGGGGGGGGGGGGGGGGGGGGGGGGGGGGGGGGGGGGGAAGGAGTAACAGTTTGGATGTGCAACAGCAATTTCCTAGGATGTTGCGGTGGCATGTCCGGAAGTGTAACCATTCGGATTATGGCCAAATAAAGATTGAGATTCAAGCGGCTGGGGTAAGATTAAAGGATTAAGCTTTTGAATATGCAGTTGCTTTTTGATTTTGCTTCAATTTGATTGATTTTGTCTCTTATTGCAGGGAGTTTTCCGTCCCTTTCTCACCGCTATTGGGGATGAATCGGAAGAGGACTATGTCACATCTTTCAAAGCAATGGATGATGGAAGGGATGAATGGATAGACCGCTTGATGCGGGACCTAAAAGGGGTCACGCATGTGACGGCAGTTACAGGGCCATTGCTTGACAACGTCATTGATGCCGAGGAGGATTATGAAGCTCCAATGGACGGGAGGCCCGAGGATGAGAGGAGAAGAGGGAGGAAGAGGTTTGTATGCCTCAGCAAACCGGTACAACAAGTACAACTTTGCCGAGACATCGACGTCGGGAGAATGAGGTTGTTGACCTCATAAACGGCCTGTTTGAGAGTTTTACAACAGCCGTTTATGCAAGGTTTAACAAGATGGAAGAGTGCATGAAAAGGGTGGAAGAGAAAGTGGATAAGCTGGGAGAGAAAGTTGGTACAATGGAGGAGGAAGTTAGTGTAGAATTAAAGGTGGTTGAAGTGCAAACTGGCTTGAAAAGAGAGAGCCGAACGAGCAAGTTTGTGAAATCGCCTTACATGGTAGTGACACAGGTAAAGAAGAAGAAAATTAAGAAACAAATGGAGGAAGAACCAGAAATGGAGGAGGTTGAGGAGGTTGGTAGAGGAAGTGGGCGATGATAATGGAGGAGGGCGAGGTGGGAGGCTGTAATAACTGCTTTATACTACTCATAGACATATATTAAGTAGAATGCATTAATACTAACAAAAATAAATGGGCCCAAAAACTTTTCTTTTATTACATATAAACATTCTTTATACAAAATAACACTATCATTTACAAAATGCGATTAAAACAACGGACAGTGTAGCTATTGCTCCTCGCTTGCTGATGCCCATCCAACCGCGTTCTCACCTAGATCCTGCAACCACAAAGAAAAACAATGGGGTGAGCACGAAATAATGCTCAGTAAGTAAATCCTCTACTCGACTGTCCCCGTAACTCTCTCTAATTCTTTCCTTACAATTCTCATCTTTCACACAACTCTCTTTACTTAACTTCTGCTATATGTCACGACCTCATCTTACCAGAGGCATTACCGGGTGGAGTTCACACAGCACCATCCCACTCTTCGTGACTTTCGGGTGGAGATCACAAAGCACCAACCTGTTTGAGTATCCACCGGGTGGAGATCACAAAGCACCAACCCGTTTTTAGTGTTTTTCTCATTCTCTCTACTCTTAGAGTGGTTCATCCACAAAGTTCTCTACTCTTTCTCAAGCCACTTCTCAATGCACAATTAATCTTCTCCACTAATACACTCATGAAATGCCAACATGCAATGTTGCAAGAATTAAGGTTTACTACTCATGGCATTTCATCAAACATCTAGTGTGCATACATACACTTTACTTTATCTATAGTTCTAGCTCTCTGTTGAATCATCCAAAATGGGAGGAAACTCCCTCACATAACTATGATTCTTGTCATAACAGAGCACTCCCAAAGAAATTACTCAATCTCCTCCAACTTCATTTCAAACTACATCCTCTCATTACATATTCATCACATATTAACACTTCTCATCAATGAAGTGTATTCAATAGCCATACAACAAATACTCATCTCAACCCAATTTCTCAATATATCATACACATGCATAAGTAAATCTCTACTTAATGTCACTCAAAAGTTTTCTCAAATTTCAACTTGGGATGGATTTACTTACCTTGCAATGAAGAGATCTTACTAGCACTTCCCTTTCCTTTAGATTGCTTGTCTCTTCTCTACCCTTTAAACAATAACACCATAAGAGTTTAATATACAAATATCTACAAAACTTCACATCTAAAGCAAGAATCCTTACCTTAGGATGCCTTAGATTGATTCTCTAGCAAAATCCAACTAAAAGCCCTCAAATATCCTTGAAAGATTGAAGGAAGAGTTGAGAGGAAATGGAGAATGGAAGAGGCAGTGGAAGAAGAATGAATGAAGGGTTTATGAAGCTCATCTCCTTTTTAGCTCAAACTTTCTTCATTCATTCCCATATTGCCCTTGCTCTTTCTTAAAAATTTCATCTTTGTCCTTTAAATCATTACAATCACACCCCCACTCTAACATATTCTCCATAAAATTCTCTTACATTTTACTCCCCACTTTTCCTGCTAACTAAGGGTAGAAAGGTCATTTTGCCCCTATGAAAAGAATTCTCTAGAAACTCACTACACATTTTATTCAGCTCTTCGCCGCGGCGAAGAATCTTTCTTCGCCCTGGCGAAAAATTACAAAACCTACCTCTTTGGTTTCAGAACCTCGTCGTTGCGGCGAAGATTATTCTTCGCCCCGACGAAGTCTGTAACACCAAGATTTCGCCAAGTCTTTACAATTTCAGGGCAACCACTCAACCAAACCAATACATCCATTCCACCAAGGGCCAACCAAACAATATTAACAATATACCATCTCAAATAAGAGCAAAACAATAAACATTCACACATACAACATAATTTACTACGTACCTTAAGTGGGGCATTACAGAGGTGAAGGAAGCGGGGATGTAAAAATGGAGGAAGGGGGAGGAAGTGGGCAAGGGAAATTGGACTCAAATGTCGATTTGTATAGGCCAATAGAGGAAAAGAAAAAACTCTTCTATGCCTATTACAATGGATCCAGAAGTAATGGCCATATAAAGTGTAAGAGAAAGGATTATCCCCGGGAATGGTTTAGGAAGTTGTTGACGATGGGCACGTGGCTTGAGGACTCGGTGAGTTATTTTCGCTAATTTTCCTTATTTTTGCCTATGTTTTCCATACTTATCTTNGTGTGGACTACGCAGGTTCGATCTTACACTTGGATCGGTAGCAAAACGTTCGTCGACAAATTTGGAGGAGCCTTCAACGTGCATTTGTTTCTCTTAACTCATGTTGAATATTTATGCAGATTTTATTTAATATAAATTGTAAAATCATACCCTTGATCTTGGCTCATGTAAACGATCCTGTTATATTATATTTTTGTTTCCGCTGCGTATACGGGACCGTTTACTAACAAAATTTTGGGTTTTTGACCTGCGACTTGATTTGTGTAATTAAGCTTAGTTTGACTTGATAGTATTAGCAAGGATTTCAATGAGGCAATAGTTTGAATCAATAAGAAAGGTAATAGGCATACTTTATTTATGTTAGTAAAGGATACATATTGCAAGGCTGCAAGCTGGATGAATATTTGGTTAGTTTTTGCATATTTTTAGGTTTATGTCGATTTTTGTACATTGTAAATATTTGGTTAATAGCATTTCCTTTTATATGGGATTTGGAGTGTTGTCATGTTGCTGGGGGAATAAACAATAAAGAAGTGAGAATATATTAATAGGAAAAACTTTTTTTCTTTCTCTGAAAAGTATGCAGTTAATGTGATTATAAACTAGAAACTAAATATAGATTTTATTTTGATTCATTTTGGTCTAAGTTATAATTATTGCTTTTTTGTGCTTTTCAATTTTTAGATTTAAAGATTTTGGAAATGCTCGAATTGATTGGTTAGACCAATAATTGATCGTTTCTTTAATTAAATAGACAACTAGGGGTATTAAAAAAAATGCAGAAACCGAACCGAACCGAACTTTCAGTATCCAAAAAACCGATTCGGTTTCGATTCAAAGAAATTAAAAAACTGAATTTTTTATTCAGTTACCAGTTTGGGAGATATGGGAAACAGTTAACTGAAACAGGTTTATTACAAAAAAAAAAATATTAAATAGTAAATTAAAACCTGTTCAAAACTAGTGTTAATTGGTTGTTTGGTTAACTGAAAATCTAGTTTTCCCCTTAACCGATTCGATTTCAGTTCAAGAAAAATCCTAAACTGGTACGATTCATAAAATCGGTTAACCGATTTTGAACACCTCTAATTCAAATAGGATAACAAAATAATTATCCAAAATAGTGTAACAGACTATGGCAACGTGTCTTGAAGAGAGATGAATATATATATGTGTGTGTGTGTGTGTGTGTGTACTGGTACGATTCATAAAATCGGTTAACCGATTTTGAACACCTCTAATTCAAATAGGATAACAAAATAATTATCCAAAATAGTGTAACAGACTGTGGCAACGTGTCTTGAAGAGAGATGAATATATATATGTGTGTGTGTGTGTGTGTGTGTGTGTGTGTGTATCTAGCGTCTATATCCTAAAATATGCAATAACACAAGCTCCTTCATATATAACTGTATCATTATAAAGATTTTCGTATAAAAAGAAATAGAAATGAAAATACTTGTATAATTTTCAATGACACGTTTCGCACACATTGCTTTTTAAAAGAAGAGTAATACTATACATATAACATTTTTATACAATATTTCTCATCTAACATGATGTGACAAAAAAATGATTGGGTGAAAAATCAATCAATCATCTTTTGTCACATCATGTTGTATAAAAATGTTGCATGTGTAGTATTATGCTTAAAAGAAATAACTTAATTGGAACTTACATCGAAGTTTATTTTGTGGCAAAAAACATGCTTATATATTTCAAAACCCTCGAAAAGCACTTGTGACTGAATTTAATAAATAATCCAAACAAAATTAAAATAAATCGTAAAAAAAACTAAAATTGTAAAATAATTCTCGTTTATCAAGTGAGACAATAATCACGTAATCCATAATCCCAAGAACTTAAAACTCATGATTTTATGCTGTTAAATATAATTAGGAAAACATTAAACATACCTTTCTCCTTAGCAAAGATTTACCTCTTGAATTAGAGCTGGGCATTTGGGACCTTAGGAATATCAAAGCATCCAACAGCAATAGGAAGTTGACGAATGATTGGGGCCTCCCTAGATCTATTTTCAAAGACGTTTCTCAAGTTCCCGACACCGTTTGAAGACTGGATTATGGAGGGTTACGCATAATGGTTTTTGCTTGGTTGTATTTGTATCATTTGTAAAGAGTTTGATCTCGTGTTTTTCTTTTAATGATCCTAACCTAGGGAAGTATCCTATGGTAGGTAGAATTTTTGGTGTTCTCTTTGCTTTCTTTTTGGTGTTTATCTCCCTTTATGGTTTCAGATAAACTCCAAGAGCAGATGGTCGTTTGTAGGCTTGTTTCTTTTGATTCCTATTTTCGGGGCTTGTCCCAAAATAGGCTGGTCACCTTTTATTAGGCCTTTGTACATTCTTCTCTTTTTTAATATTATTACTTGACAAAAAAAAAAAAAAAAACCGAAAGGCAATGTGACGGCTTGATAGTGGTAACGGCAGTGAACGTGGTGGAGCAAAGATTGTGACTTGGAGAAAGCCTGGGTTTGCTTGATGAAAAGAGAATAACAATAATTGCTTTTATATGAATGATTCTATGTGGAACGATGATTTTTGTAGAGTAAACACACACCTAAGTGTGAATAATAATTTGTCATGTGGTCAAAAATAATTTATTTTTTTTAATGACTACGGGATAGTGTTCAGGTCTTCCGGGGTTTCCCTCTAACTGACACCTGACCTGAGTGAAATCGGGTTTCTACATAGCAATCTGATCTCTTTGTGATCTGATAAATAAAACATAATGCGCATAGCATAAAGCTAAAATCTTTATTCTCTGATCACATAAAATATCATAATAAGTGAAAATCAATGTGAGTCATAGCGGTTGTAGGTCATTGTTTTGACATAATCCATTCCATATACTATAACATTAATTCATACTTAGCAGGAAACTGAGAAGTACATCAATGGCCCAACAATAACGTTTTTGTTAGAGACAAATCCTGTTTGCATTAATATCATTCATGTATACTAATAAACAAAATATGAGATATCTAAAATCAGAAACATTACATAAATGAGCTCAAGCGCCAAATACCTAACATAAATTCAATAATGATATCCTATAATACTTATTCTTTTGACATGTTCATTACATGTCTTTGGTGGCAAGCCTTTGTTAAAGGATTTGCAACCATGAAGTTTGTGCTAATGTGTTCAACTGACACTCTTCGCTTATGAACTTCAATATGTTTAGCACCATTTGAATACTTGTCGTTTTTAGAGAATAATACTGATACGGAGTTATCAAAATAAACTTTTAGCGGCCTAGCAATACTATCAACTACCCTAAGTCTTGATATAAAGTTCTGCAACCAATTTCCATAATAGTATCCTCAAAACATGCTACAAACTCAGCCTACATAGTGGATGCAAAGACAATTGAGGGCTTCACACTCTTACATGGGATTTCTCCTCTAGCTAAAAGGAATAAGTAGCCAAATGTGGATTTTCTATACCAAAAAATCTAGCATAGTTTGAATTTGAATATCCAACCACTTCAAGATGATCACAAACCTTCTACAAGTGAGCATGTAGTCCCTTGTTCCTCGTAAGTAACCTCAATACTTTCTTGGCAGCCTTCTAATGATCAATTCTTTGATTACTTTGATACCTACCTAGTGTCCTGACAGAAAAACTGATATCAGGTCTAGTGCAAGTTTGAGCATACATTAAGCTATCAACCAAAAAGACATAAGGAATTCTTTCCATTTCTTTGAGTTCCAATTCATTTTTGGGACATTTCAAAGACTAATTTTATCTCTCTTCTGAATTAGAACAACACTTGCTGATATTTTTGCATTCTGAATCTCTCTAGAACCTTGTTCATATATGCTTTCTAAGACAACCCTAACACGCTTTGTGATCTATCACAATAAATTTTAATTCCAATCATATAAGTTGCTTCTCTCATATCTTTCTTTTCAAAGCTCTTAGAGAGAAATTTTTTAGTCTTATGTAATAGACCAAGATTATTAGCAATGAGCAAGATGTCACTAGCATATAAAATTAATAATATAAACTTAATCCCACTGACTTTTAGATAAATACACTGATCAACAATGTTTTCCTTAAATCTAAATGAAGTAGTAGTATCATTGAACTTCAGATACCATTGTCGGGAAGTTTGTTTAAGCCTGTATATTGACTTCTTAAGTTTACACATCATATGTTCCTTTCCTTCAATAGTAAAAACCTTTATGTTGGTCCATATAAACCTCTTCCTCTATTCCATTCAGAAAGGCAGTTTTCATATCAATTTGGTGTAACTCTAAGTCCTAATGAGCTACCAAAGCCATAATAATTCTAAATGAATCTTTCTTAGAGATTGGTGAGACAATATCCTTGTAATCAATGCCATCATTTTTAGTAAAATCTTTAGCAACAAATTGTTAGAGTAGATGCCCTAGAGCCAATCAATTATTGTAGAATTAACTCTTTGTAATAATGTTCATTAATCAATAATAAAAGGCATTTTATTCTATATCGCGTAAATCATTATTATTGCAATATGTATTGATATATGTCCTTAAAATGGTAGAACCGTGACGAGGGTATCAAGTGTTTCAAATCTTGATAGTGAGAACCCTATGAGCACATATGGTGGTCATTCTAGAAACATAAGTAGCACTAGTATTATTCTGAAGTAAGGGCACAGATAATACGGTAAGGCTATCATAGTGTTAAATGACCCTGTCGAAAGGCAGTGACTGATCTCACTTGTCAAGGTTGTTTGGTGACAACCTGGTACAACACATGGGTGCTTGCTGTAGGCGAATACATCGCAGCAAGTTCACTGGACAAACCCACTAGAGGATTCCATATGGATGGTAACCCCAATGTCTATGGAACAAATCCTCTAACGAATGGTGGTGCATGTGATCCTTAGACTTGAGATCACCAGAGCGCCTTATGCATCGATTGGTTTAGTTTGACACTAGCCTAATGCAGTTCTATTCAGAGCTGTCAATACAGTGGTGATTGGCTACATCATAGACAGAGGATTCATCACTCCCGGGTACGAGAGAAGTTATCTCACGGCGTAATTCAGTATATGGCAATGACGTTAAAACTATGGCCACAATGGGATTGAGTTGTTGCTCTATCCAGTTTATAATACGGGCCATTGGTTCAGAAACTGAATACATAATATCGAGAGTAACCGAAGGTTGACACTATTTCTATGCCTTCGTCTCATCGAGATAACGTATGATGAAAAGATCGAATTGTACAGTAACCATATCGTTGACAGGTAGCTACTTTGCTGAATCTGAATCTGAATCTATCGGGTGGCTATGATGTCTTGCTAGGGGCCAATCTTGGTCTGTGTATTAGTAAGACGATTAATTGGTGTTAATCGCGATACTATACACTGACGGTATGATGAGGAGCCTATAGGTCACACACATAGAAGATAATTTAAGACTCAGAAAGAAAGAAAGGCGTTTTCGTCTTTTCAGGCGAAAGGGTATTTTGATAATTTCACAGTGCAATTAAATTTGCTGAGGTCATAGCCTTTATTTAATTTATTAGAAAAATTAAATAAGTTAAATTACGTTTAAATATGTGTTCGCATATATTTAAATAAATTATCATTATTGTTAAATGTTAATATATATTAAATATATATTAATTGATTTTAATTGAAGATAATGATGAATTAAAATAAATATCTAATTGGGAGTGTTTGGAAACATGGGCTGTTTGGGTTGGAGCCCAATCTTATTCCATAAGGGAATAGGGCGCAACTAAAATATGACTATAAAAGAAAAAGGTGTGCGTGCTTTTAAAATTGATTCATTTTTATTAAGAAAGAAAACACACAACCCCAAAACACTCTCTCCCATGCCACATTGCTTATTTGCTTTGAAATCAAATTCTTTTGATTTTTCTTCTTTGTTCTTAAGGCTAAAGAGGACCTAGCAAATCCCTCTTTAGTTCCTTGCGATTTTTTTCGTGTGGACTTCATCAGTTCGATCCTACACTTGGGTCGGTAGCAAAACATGTTCAAAGATAAAATTGGAGGAGCCTCCAATGTGGGTATGGTTCCTAAACTTCAAACTAATTTTCTGCAGATTCTTATAATGTATAAACTATGATTTTTGTACCCGAATCTTGGTTCTAAGGAACGATCCATGTAGTTTATGTTTTTGTTTTCTGCTGCGTAACCGGGTCGTTCACTAACACAAATGTGGCTTTATATCGTTCAATATTATCATTATAGTCACACTTAGTCTTAAAGACCTATTTACGCATGAATTTTTTATAACTTTTAGGCAATTCAACAAGTTCCCATAGTTATTTTGCTCCATTGATTTCAACTCATTTTTCATAGCATCTATCCATTTAAAAGAATTGACTCTTTCAATGGCTTGTGAAAACGGCCACCTGCTCTTGGGGTTTATCTAAAACCACATAGGGAGATAAACACCAAGAAGAAAGCAAAGAGAACACCAAAAATCCCACCTATCATAGGACACCTCCCTAGGTTAGGATCATTAAAAAAAAAAAACACGAGATCAAACTCTTTACAAATGATACAAATACAACCAAGCAAAAACCATTCTGCGTAACCCTCCGTAATCCAGTCTTCAAACAGTGTCGAGAACTTGAGGAACGTCTTTGAAAATAGATCTAGGGAGGCCCCAATCATTCGCCAACTTCCTATTGCTGTAGATATACTATATAACTTGTAGATATACTATATAATCATTAGGAATAACATGTTTTCTTAGTCTTTGAGACCTCCTTATTGCTATTACTTGTGGTTGATCTACAATAGGTTCATTAATTATGACTTCATTATAAGGTTGTTAATTTATTTGTTGTTCCTGTAAATTGTCAAGATGTTCAACAATTGGAGAAACAATAACTTTAGAAGAAGTGGTGGGTATATGGACTTCTACATTAACTTCATCATTTGTCACATTACGTGGCTCTCCTTTCCCACTAACTTCACCATTTTCCATGAACCTAACATTTCCAGACTCTACAATTCTCGTACTATGGCTAGGATAATAAAATTTATACCCTTTACACTTTTCTAGATAACCAATGAAAAATCCAGTGGTTGTTCTTGCAGCTAATTTCTTTTCAAATGGATTGTAAATTCTTACTTTCATCAGGCAACCCTAAACATGCAAGTGTCTTAAACTAAGTTTCCTTCTAGTCCAAAGTTCAAAAATGTCTTTGGATATGCTTTACTAGAAACTCTGTTTAACATGTACATGGCGGTTTTTAAAACATGCATCCACCATGATAAGGGTAAAGATGAATTGCTTAACATACTCCTAATCATACTAATAAGAGTATGATTGCGCTTTTCTACTACACAATTTTGTTCCGGTCTACCTAACATAGTGTATAGAGTACATATGCCATATATTTCTAAGAATTTAGCAAATGGACTTGGACATGTTCTGATTCAGTATGTTTTTCATAATATTCACCACCCCTGTCTAATCTAATAATTTTACTTTTTTATCTAATTGTCTTTCAACCTCTTTAATAAATACCTCAAGGGCATTTAAAGATCGAGATTTCTTCATGCAATAAATAAATGTATCTATAACGTGAAAAGTCATCAATAAAGGTGATGAAATATCTTTCAACCTCTTTAATAAATACCTCAAGGACAATTTTATTTTGCATGGTAAAGATATTACTCACTAATTTATTTGAACCAACCAAACACATTTCTTAAACATTCCCAGTAATCTTCAAGATGATCTATCTTTCGATTAATATAACATCCCTTATAATAAAACATTATATGATTCAAACACCTCCAAAGAGTTAAAGTCACCAGTGATGTTGAAAACTATGTTTCTCTCCTGACACGTCTTATTTTATTTTATTTTATTTTCTTTAACATTGAATGATGGAAAATATGTTCTCTTATATGGGTTGACTGAGGACCACTTTCCAATAAACACTAATATTCTATCTCATTCTATCAAAGAGTTTTTTTATTTATTTATTTATTTATTTTCAATTTAAAGAAAACTACCACCATTGCAATTGACCAGTGGGATTTTAGTATTATTTATTGGATTATTATCTAAAATTATATATATATATAGCAATCATGTAGGCCATATAAGTCTAACAAAATGAGATAGAACAAAAATACATGAATTTACGAGATTAAAAAAAAAAATGCCTACATCCTCGAGCACAACAATTAATCTGCTAATGTAAGCAAAAATAATTACAAAGTCAAAAATTCTTAAAACTTTGTTTGGATGCGTAAAACTAAACCAGAGGGCTTTCCTAAACCGTGGCCAATTGTTCAATAATCAACATGGAAGAAGGAGACTATTTACAATGCTACTTGTAGATTTTATGAAGTCCCATATCTTTGCAATAAATAACAAGACATGTAAAGTTTTATAACTTTACCTAATTGTTAAACTTATGCGGAATTGATTAAACATGTTTTTTTGGTGCTTGCGGACTGTTCATTCATCATCAACATAAAGTAAACATCTATGGCATAATGTAAAGCACACAAATCATTTTTACATGGTTTGACCAACTGCCTACACCCATGGAATCAAGTCCACACAAAGCAAATTTATTATGATAAATATTTATAATTCAATTACAAAGCTAAAGTCAAGCATCAATTTTAAGAACACTCCCTATTGTCACAACTATTCAAACTTCACCCTTTGGTTGAACTTCGTTCTACCACAGCCAACTTTTCACCAAGAAACCACCTAGACAACCTTGAGCTCCTCTCAAGGTTCAATGCTGAAGACAGACTTCAACTCCAGCAACTCAAAACTCCTCAAAACATGCAACAATGGAACCATGTTCCAACACTCATACAACAAAGGTTAAACAAGGTATTTTAAAGCTTACCAAAGCATAATAAAACCTGATTAAAACAAAGAAACCTCTAAGGATATTCAAAGAACAATTAGAGATATATTCAAGCTTCAAAAACTAATGCAATGTTGAAGAGCATATAAGCAAAACTTGCTCAACAATGCGAAAGACAGTCAACCGACAACTTCTTACATGTTTAATTATTTTGAGAAAGTTCTACTACTTTCTTGGGACCACTCTAAAAAGTTAAACGAATTTTCCAGTACACCACCTGAGCTAGACCACTCACACATATCTTAGGTCTGGATAAGATCCTAACAACTACTGAAGACACGACAAGTGTAAGAAGAATCTAACTGAGCAAGTGTCATCACACTAGATTGGTGGACTTGAAGCAATCTTGTACAGCCTTCAGCCTCTCAACATTTGGAATCTCTGTAAAGTCTATTGTTTTGACCAACTTTGTGCAGTGACAAAGTGTTATGATTTTCAAATTATTGAATGACTGCTGGAAATTACAAAGCAAATTAGTATACAAAGAAATTAATGTATGCCCCTCCCAAAGATATTCAATGCGGCTGCAAGACATATTGAGTTCAAAAAGTTCCTTGGGATGAAAAGATGGGGCAAACAAGTTAATGGGCATTCCAGAGATGTGGAAATTATTGATTTTAAGGACAAGCAAAATAAATCATTCATATAGAGAGAAGTTGTTGGATTAATGCATTTGAGTGGTGATGGGTATTTGTGTATATGTATGATTTATAACAATATTATACCTCATTTTCATTTAAATATCATTGTACTGCCACAGTCTACTCCATTTGCCAGGCAAATCATGATCATGCATCCACAATCTATTATTTGAAACAGTTAAAAGAGATTTATTAATGAGATCACCTATTCCAATGTGTGGGTAAAAACCACAACCAGCTAGCATTTCCAGGACTCCATCCTCATCCTTTCCTTCGATGGAGATGCCATTGATTCCATCTTTCCGCAAAAGAAAAGTTCAGAAGTTAAGCAATTTCGTCAATGGTTACAACCAGATAAGTGCATTAGATCATCAATTTTAACCCTTCTGATGATTCAATAATCATTTTGGTGAACCTTAGAAACAAACAGTAAATTCTGGAACCCAATCTTTGGGCTTGAATTGTCTAACTCCACAAGTTTAAAAGACTAAGAGTATGATAGGTTTGAGTCTTTGAGTCTTAGGATTCTTCTCGCAACAATTGAAATTTAATTATCAATGATCACTTTCACTAGACTGCATTTGACAACATCATTGGTATCAAAATGATCATTAGAAACAATATAACTATTCGTTTAACTCGAGGGAAAGTTTTTAGCTTACCCTAATTTGATGATAAACAGCCCTAAAATATAGGAACAATGGTCCAAAATAAATCAACTAGTTAAATAGGATACCAAATCTATCAATATGAGTGAACAAGTGGCAGGACACCTGGCACACATGTTCTCTTCCATGGAAATCAAAACATCTATGCTAGTACCACTAGTGAGTGCTAATAATCCAACAGTTTGTCCATTCTGTAAATAGGTATGTTAGTTTCCCTATCATTTTAATTTTGTATATGAATGTCGTTTAAATTCCCTGTACATTCATATAAGATGTATAAGAAATTAAAGTCCAAGTGTTATTCCTCATTAGTGCCTCATACTCATCTTTCATAGTAGTAGTCCATTCAGGACTTGCAAGAGCGGCTAATACTGCCTCAAGTTCAGGAAGAAAAACAGTAGTTGCAATATAATCTGTAAGTAGAGTAGAGGCAAGATCTCTGGATGTTTTAAATCTAGTTAACATAGGATAGACATTCAAAGTAAGAGCTTTTGTTTGTACTAAAGTGAAAGCAGAACTGTCTACTGGTAGTTCAACTTCAATATGGCAAGTAGGAAGAGATAGATCAGAAGGTATAGTGTGAGAAGTGAGTAGAGAAAACATTAGATTTGGAAATTGGGTTAAAATCTGATTTAGGAGAAGATGAATGTGAGAGAATATTAATTTATGAATAATCGAGAGTATCAAATTTTGGAACAGAACTGCAAGAGTTAAGAATATCATATTTTGGAACACAAGTAGAAGAAACAATAGTAAAAGAATACTTACTAGTGTGCAAGTCAGAATCAGTCTGCGAACAAGGTACTTGCTGATGAGGACTAAGTTTAGCAAGAGTTTCAGAAGAAACTTGAACATAAGGAAAATTTATGGAGAAATAGTTTCAGATAAAGAAGATGTCGAGCAAGATGAAGATATAAGAAAACATTTTAAAAAAGGAAACTCAGACTCATTGAAAACAAAACTTTAAAATAACAATTATTTCATTTGATCTCAAACACTTGGTACCTTTTATGAAACAAACTATGCATGTATATATTGACATTATTAATTAGTCTGAGCAGGAGAGTGAAAGCATAATCCAATAAAGCTCAGTTTATAAACACGTAGCATAGTCCATATTACAAAGTTGAGAAATGAAAAGCCTGACCACCGTCATGCTCTATAGTAAGTGTAAAGAAACAAGATAAGCCCAAAAAATGAAAAAGAAAAAAAGAAATATGCCTTTGAAGAAGTTGAAAAGAGAAACTAACGATGAATAGTATCAGAACCCACCCTTACCGAGTTGAACTGGTCCACTACTGCCTGAGAACGAGCTGCTACATCTTCAGTAAATTCCTAACTCACATGTATACGGATGTATTAGAAAGTGGGAAAATTTCTTTTAAACAAAAAATGCTCCACAAAGAGAGAAAGAGGAAAATTTTTAAAACCTTAATTGTGTGGTGCTATAGGGAGCTTAACTGGAATCCTATATGCAACCTCTTTCCACCTCTATGGTAAGAGATAATAACTGGACGTACGGTGAGGAACTCTTTACAAACAAGCGGTTCTACTCTGTGTAAGAAACCACAACACAACATCCATTATACTTTCCAGATTTATAAAATAGAAAAGACAAAAATAGAAAATAAAAAAACATATAAAAACATATATGTCATACACAAGAAAATGAAGCATTCAAAATAATCATAGTCACATTGGTTTTGTTCTGAGTCAAGAAATGTGCAAATGCATGTGTAACATGAGTTACTGGATTCTTTTCACCTTGTGCAAGACTTTGTGGCATTTAATAAAATACTCGAATGTGCAAGACTTTGTGGCATTTAATAAAATACTCGAATGTGCAAACTTTGAACCAAATAAATATTTTTTAATTTGATTTAACAAGAGGATGTCAGCGAGGTGGGACATTAGGAAGAAAAAACCATAAACTTGTAAGAAAGCAAAGAGAGAGAGAGAGAAAAGAAACAGGGAGAAATAGCAAAATACTAAATTCCTTTTTCCAATATTCTTGATTTTTGTTTATTCTATCTTTACTATTACCGTATAGACTCTTTAATGGGCTTTAGAAAGCTTGAAGTACAAGAACAATATCACTTTAGATAAAAATGTTCCTGGTTTGCTGAACAATGAAATATCCCAAATTTCTATTTATGATGTTTACAAGAAAAACCTTAATAAAATTAAATATCACATTATTCTAAGATATATACATTTAAAATGTTCACATATACAAAATAAGTCTGAATAAACAGATGGTGATTTTTCTTATCAGAAACTGATAATATGTACTAGTACAACAAGAGTTACACCGGGGGACAAGCTGCCAACAAAAGAAAAAAAAATCAGGGTAGGGGTAACAAATCTATACAAGAGAAGAAAATAAAAACTAGGCGATGATAATTTTCCTTATCCTGGCCAAATGAAACCAAACTACACATATTAACCCAAAACCCCTTCCCAGTTAAGATGTATAAACAAAAAAGAACAATCTTATTCCCGAAGAAAAGTTAAATAGTCAAAATCTATCACATAATTCCCATTATTACTTCTCTTTGCTTAGCAAAAACAAATGGTGATGTCGAAACTTTAAATATGATGGTTCCTCATTGCATTCACAGGCTTTCACAGTGTCGGTGAGGTGTTTCAAATAACAGAGAAGGAAAAAACAACTAAAAAACTGGATTTCTAGAGCTTCAAGTATGGAACCAAGTATAATAGAAGTTCCGAAGAAAAAAGCAGAAATTAAAATTACAATCGACAAAAAGATGAAGATGTTTAGAGGATGGTTGAAAATACAAAATTTTTGAGTTGAAAATGTATGATTGCCTGAACTAGCATCAAAATACACAAGAATTTATTACACATTACATATCTATGAGCTTTTAGAAAAAACATACAATTTGCTAATAACAAAAACTGCCAAAGTTAAGGCAAAGTAATGAAAACAAATTCTTCTAACTAATCATAATTTATCCTGAATTTCCCACTCAACTTGATGTAAAATCAAGTCCAATAACGAAAACGTGAAAACCTTTAAACTTCAATAAAGATCTAATGAGATTCTAAAGATGAAAGCATTTCTCAAAACCGTGAGGAACAAAAGTAATACTTCATTATCCACACCCACGACCAAATGATATAAATATTTACAAATATACAAAATACTTCTCTGAATGTCATGTCCCAACAGTGAGAATATTCACTCATCAAAATTTCAATCATACAAGTGTATTGAGGTTTACCTATTCCAATACGGATATTTCGAAGGGCAAGGAAAACACCAAGAGGTGATTCAACAGCAAAGAATGTGTCAACCTGATATGTAAGAATTAATGTCAAATCAGTAACAAGATTCATCATCTTAAATTTATAGCTCGTAAGAAGTTCTGTTTCAGACCTTGAATTCAAGCTTTGTGTACTTAATATAAGGGGTATAACTCTTTGGTTCATCATCTAGCATAGGTTCAAGCTTCTCAGAAATGGGTTGCTTTGGCTCAATGGCAAGTAACTCATTTTTATCGGTTTATGCAGCCAATAAAACCCAGAGATACTAACACACAAGAGCCCCTTCCATAACATAGAACCAAAAATAGGATGTGAAGATCAAAGATTAACCCAATGCAAGCCCACACGTACCTCTACCTTGATTGTATGATTCCAGCTCTGCTACTTTGGCTTCCAGGGAATCAATCTGAAACACAGAAAATTTCATTAAAAATTGGTGTTTATTATTATGAACCAAAGATATCACAAAAAGTATCTGGCAAGAAAAGGTCAATTTTATATCCTTGGCTCATTAAACAAGATACGACCATACTTATGAATAAAAGACAAATGCATATAGTGTTCAAAGAAAGCCAAGAAGAAAACAGTACAAACTTGCACCTCTTTCTTCAGAAGATCAATTGTGTTGTTGTCCTTATCACATGTATCTTTGGACTCTTCCTCAGCCGCTCTCGCAAGTATACCATCCAGGACACCACCGTTCATGTGGTAGCTCATTGAAGCCAGCCATATCTGATGACATTGTGTCACTAGAACTCTGAACCAATTGATCAGTATCTTCTTTAGCTGTTTGCTCAAAGTCCATAGCTGCTGCAGTATCTGACACGACAGTACCCACAAGAGAGGAAAAATCTTCAGCAGGTGCTTCCTGGTGCTCTAGATGAGCTGATTGTACACCCATCTTGTCCTCGTCAGCAGACCCCACCTTATCCTCAGTTTCATTTGTCTCAGTGGAGCTTTTACCCTTCAAATCGGTAGAAGAGTCACCATTAGAAGGTTGATTGTTCAAAGCATGGGAAGATTCTTCAATGGTATCTTCTTGTTCCTTGTACATCCAATCCATTGGAAACGGGGATGATAGATTCTCTTGATGGCAAAAAATGTCATACAAGAGGACACTTCCCAAGGAATGACCATATACAGAAACCTAAACAAATGTTAATATAAGCTAAATTGTCACTTAATCATTACAGCCTAACAAAGAGATATCAGCTGCATACCTTTCCATCATAACCAGGATTTCGTTTACGAAATTTCAGATATAACCGATTTAATTGGTTTGAAACCTGGAGGAGCAGAAGTGCATCTTCATCAGTTCAAACTTCAAACAAATTTCAAATTTCAACCTTAACAGACTGAAATATGACTATTTTATGCTCAAGACATCAGCTACATTTTTCTTTTTTTAAGACTACAAGGAATTATAGCATAATAATTGCCGAAAGAAAATGTGATTGTTTATGCTCGAGACATCAGCTACATTTTTCTTTTAAGACTACAAAGAAATATAGCATAATATTTGCCAAAAGAAAATGTGACTGTCTATGCTCAAGATATCTCCAACAGACCAATGTTCCAGTTTAGTGTGCATAGGATGAAGAAGCAATTTTAAAACTTTTTTTGATAGGAAACTTAAACGTATACTGCTTTGGAAAAACTTAGATAGTGGATCAGGTATTCACTCTACAAAACAACCCATCTAATTATGGTCTATAGCTTTAGAAAAATGTCATTTTAAACAAGGAACCTGGATTGAAAGAAGCTTTATAGTTGAATAATGAAACAGCTTAGTCCTTGGGAGATAGAAATGAAAGAAGAGATGGTGAGAAATTGGAAACAAGATAAGCAGTATCGAGTTGATAATATCCTGACAGTAGATGGGGCTCATGTAGTATAACACATCATGAATTGTTGCACTCAGCATGACACGCAAACCCTGTACACCATCTAAAGTAATCTTTTCAACTGCAGTTTCGCCACTGAGCTTCAAACCTTTTCTCCACTGAAACACAAATACAGTGGTATAAGAAACACACTTCAATGTACAGAACAGCAACAATATGAGAAAACAAGAGAGAGAAGATTTTGCTATGGAAACAAATATAAAGTGATAGAGAATACACACTTCAGCATACAAAATGACAACAGTATCAGATAACAAAAGAGAAAAGATTTAGTTAAGTACCAAGATTAAGTAGCAAATCACTGATATCCAGCCGGCTTATAATAATTACCAGATCATTTCAGGAACCCAAACCCAATACTGTTTCATATCATTTCAAATTGACAAAATAAATTCAATCCTTCCTGAGATACTGATTTTGACAGAAATCAAGTTCAATATTACACGACTCTTTTAAATGATTCCACAAACTGATGGCAATGGACTAAAAATTTGACAACTGTCCAAAGTAAAAATCTTTCCTGATGGAAAATAATTACAAATTTCCATATGACAAAAAATAAGCAATTAAGAACAAGTGATGACATGATGGTATATCTGTAAAAATAGATAAATGAGAGATATACTTCTCAATGAAATGGTGTTACCATTTCTAGTTAGAAAACATTAAAAAAAAAAAAAAACTATCAAATTGAATAAAAACTGGGCATATTGAAATGCCATAAACGTTTCATCATCTACATAATATACAAAATGCGCATCCCTCATTCATTGAATAAGAAGCAATTACATAGCCTCTTAACAATATGAACACATAATTTTTTAGTTTTCCAGAAAAGGAAGAGAGATTGAGAGAGAAAGAAATCAAAAGAGAGATATTATAACTAAGATACACAACACAATCCACAAACGCATCTACAATCTCGTTGGTCCATATTAGCTTTACATAAAACAGAGCCTAATTTCATCAAAACTGCATCAAACATTATGCATTTTCAGATTCCAAACAGCTTGAGACGAGTAATTGACACAAGAGAATCAAACTACATACAGAAGAGAGAGTCAATTAGGTAGAAAATAATTTCTTATTCACCTGGCAAGGGATATAAATAACTCCCTGGGTGCCACGTTGGTGTGTAGTGTTATGCAACAGAAACATAAACTCTAACGCTAGCTATTGAATATAATAATAACAAGTAGTAAAGCATAAATAAATAGCCAAAATTAAATGCAAAATAAAGAATACCAGGAATTAACGAGGTTCGATATAGAAACCTACGTCCTCGGACGCTGCAAAAAAAAACTCCACTATCTCCAAAACATTACAAACTTTTGGGCAATACAACAAATACCCAAAACAAAGGGGAGATACAACAAAACTTGCAAACTAAAGGGTCCTTAAAGAAAGAACCCTAAACAAAAGAAGTATAATGGAATTACAACTTGGGATACAAATAACAATGATTTAGGTCCTTATATATAGGCCCCAAAAGTTTCCCACTTTTCATTCCCAAGCAATGTGGGACAAACTAACATTTTGGCCTATTCCTATAAGTCCCTACACCTTTTTCCATTATCACTTCTACCCCCATGTGATTTGCTAAATGAGCCATTTTTCCGACATGTAGTAAGGTGTTGTTCGGCAAGAATTGTTGTAATATGGCGAAAGTTGCCGACATCATCAACCAATTTAGATTTCTCCAACCTCTGACCAATACTAGGTACCATAAAGACAAGGTGCTAAACTGGAACCTATATCAATCAAAACACATAATAAAAGATTAAAATCTACTCAAAACATATTATTCTTGTTTAAATAGTATCCATGGGGCTTGGGGTTGTATCCACATAACAACTCAATTAATTAATTGAGCACATCAAAGGACACGTTAGACCTTAAATATTATTGTTGTTCGTTCCTGTCAGCTTTAAACTTTAAAAATCAATCATTACCACAATATATTTTAGATAATATCATCATATAATAATTCAATACCAAAATGGAAGGGGCAAAAATAAACAATGCACAACTAAATAAGTCATAATCACTAGCTAAATTTAGGCCCAGTTAAAATGCAAAGGACATTTACTTTTACTAAGAGAACATAAACAACAACAAACCATTACCCAGATTTAGTTACAAAATGAAGACAGACAACAAACACAATTAACTTTTTATTTAAACAAGACTTATATAACATTTAAAAGAACGGGAAATAAACCATTGAATTGAACACAAAAAAAAAAAAAAAAAAATAGAAATTGAATATATATTCTAATTCATCATATGTTTTAAATTTATAAGAACCACTATAAATTGCCAAGCTTCCTGCTACCCTTATTCTTTCCATAAAATTGTAATGACTTCTTTCTACTAGTATACTTTAGAACATATACAATAAAAACATACATACTTAGCATATGAAAAATAGTTGGGCCCAAATTTTCTTTACTTATAAAATATAATTCTTTACATATACCAAAATAAAAAGTACAAAAACTTTAGCAACGGTGGACGGTAATGTCAATTCTCTCCGCTTGTCGACTTCTTTCCGACCGCTGCTCACCTATTTCCTGCAGAACATGGAAAAACAATGGGGTGAGCACAAAAATGCTCAGTAAGTAAATCCCTTATCTCTTCTCCTACTTTGGTTCCTTCCTTACTTAATTCTCTTCTTCTTTCTTTTGTTCCTAGTTCTTTCTTTTTTGTTTCCCTGTTTCTAATTCTTACTGTTCGTTCTTTCTTCCTAATTCTCATTTTCTTTCCTTCTCTCTGTTCTTTTGTTCTATTTTTTCTATTCTTTCTAACCATAGTGGAATTCATGGTAATATACATGAATGATATGCATATGCAATATTGCATAAAAATGCATTTTTCTTTCTTCTTTCTATTTCTTTTCTTTTCTTTTCTTTCTATTCTTTTCTTTTCTTGTTCTTGTTCTTGTTCTTTCTTATTCCTTCTTTTCTTATTCTTATTCTTTCTTATTCTTTGCCGATCGGACTCGGTTGATGCATGGATTCGGAACCTTGGCCGTGTGAACAATAGCCCAAGGTAGTAGTAATGTTGAAATGATTAAACTACGCACCAGGAAAATTCCCAGGAAACAATGGAGGGGTCACAAATGGTCCCGCTTAAATCCAGTCTCCTTAGATTTTATCGTCTTTTTGACAGAATTTTCCTAGACATGCATAACCATACAAATAGCAACTCATTGGTCCTAAACTACCATTATAGTAATACAAGTTGTTTCTCCTTGTGCCTTTCATTACCACAAGAGCGCCTGAAGAAACTTTTAGAATTCCATCTCGCATATTCACCGTAAAGCCTTTAGATTCTAAGGCTCCCAAAGAGATGAGATTCTTTTTCAACTTCGGTACATATCGAACATCTGTCAGAGTTCTAGTTGAGTCATCATGATTCTTCAACTGAATTGAACCTATCCCAGTTGTTTTACAAGCATCATCATTGCCCATATAAACAACTCCATCATGTTCTTCAAAATTAAAGAACCAATCCTAGTGAGGACACATATGATAGGTACTACCTGAATCCAAAATCCACTCATTTGATCCAGAGGTGGATGGTAGGCTAACTAGACAGAAATCTGACACCTCCTCTTCACGCTCAACAACGTATGCATCAGAAGTAACTTTGCCCTCTTTCTTTTGCAACTTCGGACAATCTTTCTTCCAATGCCCTTTCTCACGACAAAAGGCACATTGATCCCTATTGAGTTTTCCCTTTGAATGAGATCTTCCTCTTCTCTCCTTCTTACGACTCTAATTTTGACTCCGCCCTCTTGCTACAAGAGCTTCTGCTGACTCATCTCTATTCTCCTTCTGATCCTTCTTTCGAATTTCATGATTGGATAAAGCAGAACAAACTTCTTCAAAAGACAATTTTTCTTTCCCATGAAGAAGTGTAATACTAAGATAGTCAAACTCATTTGGAGGAGATCCAATTAACAACATAGCCTTATGTTCATCTTTGAATGTTTCATCCAAATTTAACAAATCGGCAATTAATCTGTTAAATGTATCAATATGGCTACTGATATTCGTACCTGGTCTCAACTGAAGACGAAACAGTCTTTTCATCAAATAGAGTCGATTCTCATTACTTCTCTTCATGTATTTGTTTTCCAGCACCTTCCATAACTTGTTGGCAAACGTCTCTTTCATGAATGGATATTTCTGCTCTCTACAAAGACATGAGCGAATCATCCCACACGCTTTTACATTCAACCTCACCTAGTCTTTCTCATAGACATCTTCTGGTTTTTCCTCCTCCAGAACGATATCTAGATCTTGCTGATACAAGCTATCCATTACCTCACTTTGCCACAAGCCAAAATTATTTTGACCATCAAATTTTTCAACATCAATTTTTGCATTTGAAACTGCTATCATCTTTACTGGTACAGATGGTGGTGCCGCAGACGGTGATACCTCAAACGATGAATCATCGGATGATGATGCCATTTATGCCTTACTCAATTGGCTTGGTAAACAAAATTCACAATAACCAAGCTCCACAAATTATTATATTCAATAGCTAACCAACAAATNTCCAGTGGTAACAAGGGGATTAGTTTCAGGAGTAAAATAAGAATATACAATTCATTGTTCTCATTTACATCAATGGGAGGGCATGTTGACCATGAGATTAACCAAGGGGATGGTCCATACGTTTTCAAACTCTGTGGACAGAATTACCACCGAATAGGATCGTTACTTCCACCTAAAGGAAGGAAACCTCAGTTTGCACAGCTTTATATTTATGACACAGAGTATAAAACCAGTCATAGATTAAATTCTGTATGAGGTAATATAGTTGATGCTACTGTTGACAGGGAATTAGTACAAGAATTGCAATTGATGTTTGATGCGAACAATGAATTGGTTAAAAGTTTTCATTCTGTCAGGGACCATATCCATTGGAATGATATTAGAGATGTGCATCTGCGGTTAAAAATGAAAAGGGAAAAGGATGGAAGACAATACAATTTGCCAATTGCATCTAAAATTGCGGGTTTAATTGTCGATGATATTGGAATTTCAGAAACTGGAAAAGATATCATTGTTCATCATTTGAAAAAGGGTCTTCAAAGAATTTCTGACTTGCATCCAAGCTTTATGACATTAAGTTATCCAATATTATTTCCGTATGGAGAAGATGGATACAAAATCGACATTAACCGTAAAGACTTTCTTAACAAAAAGTCTTCAAAGAGAAACAGGCTAAGCATGAGAGAATATTATGCATTTCGAGAAGATAAAATATGTTCCACTGTTTCAAGATATCTGAAAAAGGAGCACAGAGGAGATAAAGTAAAAACAATGGAAAATAATGTAAACATGAATCACCTCAAATCGCATAAACAATAAAGCAATGTTATAAGTGTGAGCCATAGCCTCAAAATTTGCAGGGTTATTTTCTGCAGATGTTGCTTGAACCCAGGCTGATGAAAGCAAAAGACTCACTTGATGGCTACTCAGTCAGAAGGAAGTTATCTGTGGGAAATAATTTAGACAGGTAGATGATTAAACAGAATTTCTAAAACACTCTTTAACTTAAAATTATAGGATTTTGGGGTTTCATACAGTTTTTCCATCAATCAGAGCACACTTAAAGCTATATGACTGACTATGAGAGTGTTTCACATTCACATCTGGTACCCGACTTTCCTCCTACAGTCCTCCATCCATGAGTTTTTCTTTTTCTTTACCTTCATCCTGAAAGGAGAAACTTCCACTTCTTACTTTCTGTGACACAGAGACTGGCAAGATGCTATAAATAGCTTGCAAAGTATCCTTGCCCTGATCTGACCAAGGAGAGAGCAAAGATGGGATTAGCACAACAGAAAATACACTATGCGCCCCAACTCAGGTTTCATGGTCCGTCTAAGCCATTGCTAGGAGTAATTGATGAAACAGAGCATCAGGAAAAGCCTGAAACAGAAATCCTCAAAAATTAGATGTTTCTCCAAATTTCTTAAAACTGAACAGTGTATTGCAATTTCAACAAGTACACTTGCCTTCTTGTAATATGATATGTTCGAGATGGAAGAGACAATCTGAGCAGTTCTATGAACAGCCGAAATTGTTGTTCTAACAATAACTGTATTATTAGAAATATTCTCTAGCAAACTAGACATCATATCAAGAATGGGTCCCGCATCGCCAACCTGTTAAGCACCTGCATAAATATTTTTAACTCACACTTCAAAAAATTAAACAACATAAACAATCACAAACCTTCTTTGAGAGCTGTGAAATGCAATTTTCTAAGGCATATTGAAGATCGGCATTCCATTTAGCCATATCATCCACAACATTGGATAATTCAGTTGCATTTTGCAGGCATTTTCAAAACTGTTTAATCAAGTCGGTTATTGCACCAATGATAGCGACAGAGGTCTGCAGCTTCGCATTTTGTGTGAGTTGTGTGGCAACGTTAACAGTATGAATCTGTGCACGAGGTTGTTTGGCAACATTCTTATGATCCAAGTGCTTGATCAAGATAGATAGCAACAAGTGGGAGTTTCCTCCTGGAGATTGAACAAAAAAAAAAGTTCATATCAATTATATCGACAAAAAAAATAATTGCAACAAGATGGAGCATTAAGATTCCATATGTAACCTGATTCCTCCAAAAGCGACTACAGGTAAATTATAACAGAGCAGGCAAACATTGCCTCACTTCCTTACCAACCTCTGGTTTCATTTGAAGATCGAGGTAGTTCTCCAACGTCACTGAAATAATCTATTTCAGAATGGAAAATTACTTCAAATTAATATGAAAAGCAAACATTGTGCACACTTGCTAGTGTACCTCATAGTCTAACTTAAAATATAATAAGAAAAAAATAATGTTTCTCAAAATTCACCAATAAACTAGATGACATTAATTATATGTATCACATAAGCAGAAAACACTAATAAGAGCCAACAAGAGGAAAAGCAAACTCACACTGTCAAAGTCCATTGAGATATGTGATTCCTCACCCCTGAACCAAACCTAAGCATAGGAAGTGGGAAAAGATTATTAAAAGTGGCACAACATTAACAAATGAAATCTCTACATTTGAACCAAAAAATAATTAAGTTTGTCAATAGAATATTTTGGAGTTATGAGAAAAGAATTTAATAATGATCTATTCATGTATTAAAGGCCAAATGATAAAATAAATTCAACGTCCTCTAAGATTGATAGAAGGGGCCTGTTGACAAGTACAAGAAGTGACAAACAATGTGGTCCAGAAAGGTAATGCAGAGAACCAGCTTGCTACTAGAACAAATTTCATGTTCAATCACTGTCTCCTGCAAGCAAGAAAAAGTAATGCCACACCCACATTCTTAAACAAGGAATGTGTTGGAAGCTATGTATATACATAATCAAGGGTATATATGTAATTGTAGTGTGTGTGTATATATATATGTTAGGTTGTACTGTTGAGAAGATAGAGTATAGAAATTGAAAAACGCAAATATTCAAAACATGGTATCAGAGTGGGACTAAACCCTAAAACCCATTTCTACGTTTCCGTTTTTTGGCTACCGGCGATTCCGACTAACCTTCTGTCCATGGTTTATCTCTTTCCGATGACGTCTGAATCTTTTCGACGAAACCTCGACCTTCTCTGTTATCTCCGATGATGTCTGCTCTTGGTTTCTCTCTTTCCGACAACTTCTAGTCTCGGCCTCTCCCTTTCCAGCAAATGCTGGTTCTGTTCTAGTTAACTTATCCCCTTCTTCTGCTCATTTCGGCGATCTCTCCTCTGGTTCCTCTCTGTTCATCTCGATTTTCCAATGTCACAATCCCTTTGCTTCCTTCGATGACGTGATTTCTTTACTCTTTCCGGTGGCTAGCAATCTCTCCTCTAGTTTCTGTCTGATCGGCTGTTCCCAGTGCTTCCTTTTACAAGAAAGTGGTTCGTATCTTTTTGGTTCTTTGAGATTGGGGTGCATTTGTGTTTGCTTGGGTTGTTTGGTGTTGATGTTGTTGTGAATCTATGAAGTTGAGAGTTATTTGACCTTGTCGATTGCTAGACACTATGGCAGAGGACAGAAAGAAGATGGTGACTGAAATTGTCACTTCTTCCACCAAAATCTTTGATCGGAAGTTATTGGGAAAAAAGAATTATATTTAATGGAAACAGATTATTCGATGATATGTGTCAAACATTGACATGGGAGACCATTTAATTGAGGATCCACCTAAGGAAACAGAAAGTGATAATAAAACTCGAAAAAAATGGTCATAGAAGATGATAAGCTCTCCAATCAGATTCAGAACACTCTCGATTCGTCCGTGGATGATGTGACTAGTCACTATGATACCGTCAAAGAGTTATGGGAGTATCTAGAGTTCTTGTATGTTGGTAAACAAGACTTGTCTCATGCCCATGAATTGTTATTGAAGATCTACCGAGAAAATATGCAAGTGAAGACGTTGTTTGAATATTATACAGAGATAAAACAAGCCTTTGAAGAAAAAATGGCTATGTTTCTTGTCCCCTAGTGATGTGAAGATGATGCAAGCACAAGAAGGACAATGGGAGTGCAATGTTTTCTGGTTGGGTTGAGGCAGGAATATGAGATAGCTCATACATAGCTTCTTACTGGCGAGACACTTTGGTGTGCTATCATAGGCAACCAATAGTAAAACCTAAAAACACATGTAGTAATGTGAGTAAGGATCATTCCCACAGAGAGTGTCTAGCCGAGTTTTATGTTACGTGAACAAGGCTAGAGGGGTTTGAGTAAAACAGAAACAGTTTAAATTAAATTATCAATCAGAATAACAAACCTTGGTCTAAGTCAACATTCACTATCGGAATTTTACAACTGATCATCGATGCAACTATATATCAATTCATATTTTGAGTATTCACCGTTGGAACTATTTTCTTATCTCTCCTTAGTTGTAGTTAATTAGGAAACAAGCGATCCAATTAATCTTACTACTAAACAACCCCAGACAAGCGCTAAAGGTTTAATCTCGTGGCAGCCTTAAGAACTAAAGAGATCAGTGAAGCTTAACAACACAAACACAAGTGGTTGTATTTAATTTAGTTGAATGTTCTTCTTAAGATTTAATAATTCCTGACGCAACAAACTCTTAAACCTTAATTACTCACAAGTTAAAGGGATCAAACAATTACGGATTTGATATCTAACTTAGCAGTAGATTGCAACAAATAATAAACTAGTAGGCCTCCTAGTAATTAAATGAAACGATCACGAAAATAAGCATAGAAGAACATCCAATACTCAAAGCATATATTGAACACTAAAAACAGATAGATCTCATAGTTTTATTGATTCCGAGGCCTCCGTTTCCTTCGACCAAGTTATGAAAGTTTTAGCTGTCATGGCCATAATCAAAACTCAAAAGAGAAAAATTGCAGGAGCAGAAAGAGAGAGGCGTGTGTGTCCTCTCTAATCTGATCTCTCTCCCCCTTTTAAGAATATCCAATTCAAGTCTTTGAATTCTACTCAATCTCGTAAAAATATTCTAATATCCTAAAATAACATTTATCCTAATCTAATTAATTGAAAATAAAATAAAGTGCTAATATAAAATAGGAAAGTGGTGTTCCTAGCTGTAACTTGCGTGCACCAGGTCTTCAAAACTTCTAATAATAAACTGCCTATTTGACTTGCATGATAAGGCGGAATGTTCCAGAACGTCAGCAGTGCAAGTGCGTCAACTTCAATCCCGATTACAACCTTGATGCAGTGAGTATCTCTCCAAACTCAAAACATTAAAGTTGTAGATATCTTTCTTAGGTTTTCATATCATTTTGAATCATCTCAATCTGAGCTCTGATGAGAGAGTTATGCCCAGATTACAAAGCAATGTTGAAATTGTCCGAATTCACCTAATTTGTTCCGTTTTGCATTTAACGCCTCCATTTGCATCCTAAATCAAAATAGAATAATAATGATTACATTTAAGCAACAAATAAGTATAGAAGATGAGACATTAAGGGGGGTAAATATGACATTTTGCATTCTTATCACACTTCCCTCTCTTACGGATGTCTTTGCTTAACTTCTCAAAGTTAGTAAGGGGGAAGATTGAGGAGTTTCTAAGGACAAAGAAACCCTTAAGGATCCTAATGTAGATCATGCGACCCTAGCTAGCATGAAACCTAGTGATGGCAAAGGCAACAAAGGGGTAAGTCGTGATACCAGGAGCAATCGTGGTAATGGCCCTCGTACTTGCTTTCACTGTGGTGCTGAGGGTCACGTAAAAAAGAATTGTTGGAAGATCCATGGAAAGCCCCCGAATATGCAAGGCACTTAGAAGTTTGCTCATGTTGCAACTCAAGATGGTCTCTTACCCACCCCATCATAGGTTATTATCTCTATAGCTGAATATGCTTGCCTCACTTAGAATTCTAGCTCCCAGTCACCCATCCCATCGACTACCACTACATTAACCTAGTAAGGTAATCCTACAGCTTGTTAGTCCACTTCTATTAGTAACTGGGTCATTGATTCTGGCACTACTAACCAGATGATGGGCGATACAGGTATTCTCTCCTCATTTACACCTTCCGATTTGTCTTCTATTACCTTAGCTAACGGGTATACTACACCTAGTATTGGATATGGTACCTCTAATCTCACCAAATCTATGTCTTTCCTTTGTTTTGTGCCTTCCTCACTTTCCCTTTAACCTATTATCTATTAGTCAAATTACTAATGCATTCAACTATGGTGTTTATTTTTTTTCCTATTCATTGTATATTTCATGATCCTGGGATGAGACAGATTATTGGTAGGGGTTGTGTATCAGGTGGCCTAAATATGCTCAATTATGTCTCCACTCCAGTTCCTCAACCTATTGCTTGTACCAGTGATTCATCTCTATCCATATTACATGGTCACCTTGGTCATCCTTTTTGTCTACTAGAGGTATTATTCATCAATCATCATGTGTATATACACCTTAGCAAAATGGGGTTACTGAATGAAAAAATGGCCATTTATTAGAAGTCGCTCGTACTCTCCTCTTTCACATGAAAGTCTCTATAGAGTTTTGGGTAGATGTTGTCTCTATTGCATATCACTTGATCAATCACATGCCTTCCTCTGTTTTGGGTGGTCAAATCCTGTACTCCATCTTTTTTCCATCTCAGCCTTTATTCTCCTTTCCTCATAAAGTGTTTGGCTGCACGTGCTTTGTTTAAGATGTTAGACCCCATGTCTCCAAATTAGAACCTAGATCCCTCAAGTGCATATTCTTGGGTTATTTCTTATATCAGAAGGGTTATCGTTGCTTTTCTCCTGTCCTATGTAAGTACCTTATCTCAACTGATGTTTCCTTTTTTGAAACCACTCCATATGTTGAGTCTTCCATTCCATCTACTCCTCTTGAAGGACCTCTCCCCCCCCCCCCCCCTTCCTCCCCCTTCCTCCATTTTTACATCCCCGCTTCCTTCTCCCCCCCCCCCCCCCCCCCCCCTTTCCCCCCCCCCCCCTCCCGCGCCCCCCCCCCCCCCCCCCCCCTTTTCTTGTTTACAACATTACCCAACATAGTCATCTACCATCTTGTCCTCCTATCACCCAGGTATATTCTTGCAGGGTTCACTAGCACCATGAGGCACCTACATTAGCATCTGATCCACTACCTCTATAAATTGCCTCGCCCTCAGATCCGGTTCCTCCTACTTCTGACCCTAATCTTCCCATTACTCTTCATAAAGGTAAGCGCTCTTGTACCTATCCTATCTCCTCATTTGTTTTCTATCACTCTTTGTCTTCATTTTCTAAGTCTTTTATTGCCTCTTTAGATTCTATGTCTGTTCCCAGCTCTATGTCTGAAGCAATTACTCATGATAGGTGGCGAAGGGCTATGGAAGAAGAAATGTTGGCTTTAGAACATAATGATACATGGGTTCTAATGGGGTTACCGAAAAATAAAAAGGCCATTGGGTGCAAATGGGTTTTCATAGTAAAGGCTAATCCCGATGGGTTTGTGGCTCGGTTGAAAGTTCGGTTGGTTGCTAAAAGTTATACCCAGATTTATGGTATTGATTACTCTGAGATATTCTCCCTAGTGGCTATAATGATCTCTATCCAGCTATTCATCTCACTTGTAGCTTTATATAGTTGGCCTCTTCACCAACTTGACGTAAAAAATGCCTTTTTACATGGTGATCTTCTTGAAGAGGTTTTTATGGAGCAACCTCTAGGGTTTGTTGCTCAAAGGGAGTCAGGAAAGGTATGCAAACTGAGGAAATCTTTATATGGCTTAAAACAATCTCCACGAGCTTGGTTTGGGAGGTTCAGCGAAGTGGTGACTTAGTCTGGTTTACATAGGAGTGCTTAAGATCATTCTGTCTTTTATAACCAATCTAGTTCTAGCATCATTCTTTTGGTTGTTTATGTTGATGACACTATAATCACTGGCAGTGATGATGTTGGCATTCAAAGTTTGAAAAACTTTTTGGCTTCCAAATTTCACACAAAAGATTTGGGCACTCTAAAGTATTTTCTGGGAGTCGAGGTTTCTTGGAGTAAGAAAAGGATTTTCCTCTCTCAACGCAAGTATGTGTTAGATTTGTTGACTGAAATGGGCCTAATTGAGGCTAAGCCTTGTGACACTCATATGGTTCCTAATGTGAGATTGAAGGCTGAGGATGGAGAGATGTTTGGTGATCTAGAGAAATGCAGATAGATAGTTGGAAAATTGAACTATCTTACAATAACTCGTCCAGATATTACTTTTCTAGTGAGTGTGGTGAGTGAATTGGTGTCATCTCATAGGACATCTCATTAGGATACGGTCCCCCATATTTTGAAGTATCTAAAAGGAGCCCTTGGACGTGGAATTCTTTACAGTAATCATGGTCATAATAAGGTAGAAGGATTTTCAGATGCAGATTGTGTTAGAGTATGTGCCCCAAAGCTAATCTATTATTGTAAAATTGACTCTGTAATAAATGTTTATTTATCAATAAAAGGCATATTCTTCTACATTGTGTAAATCATAGTTATATGTAACGATATATGTCCTTAGGATGGTAGAACCATGACGAGGGTATCAAGTGTTTCAAATCTTGATAGTGAGAACCATATGATCATATATGGTGGCCATTCTAGAAATGTTCGCAGCCCCAGTATTATTTTGATGAAGGACACAGATAATACGGTAAGGCTATCATAGTGTTGAACGACCCTGTCGAGAGCCAATGACTGATCTCATATGTCAAGGTTGTTTGTCGATAACCTAGTGCAACGCATGGGTACTTGCTAGAGGCAAGTTCACTGGACAGACCCACCAGAAGATTCCACATGGATGGTAACCGAGTGTCTATGGAATAAATCCTCTAATGGATGGTGGTGCATATGATCCTTAGTCTTGAGATCACCGGAGCACCTTGTGCACCGATTGGTGTAGTTTGACACTAGCCCAATGTAGTTCTACTCAGAGCTATCAATATGGTAGTGATTGACTATATTGAGAAGCATATCGAGACTATGGTAGATCAACAAAGGATTCATCACTCCTGGGTATGGGAGAAGTTATCTCATGGGTAATTCAGTACATGGCAATGACACTAAATTTGTGGCCACAGTAGGATTGAGTTGGTGCTCAATCCAATTTGATATTCTTGTTATTGGTCCAGTAACTGAATACAAACATATCGATGATATCTGAGGTTGACACTATTTATATACCTCAATCTCGATGAGATAACAGATGATGAAATGATTTGATTGCATGGTAACCATATTGTTGACAGGTTGCGGTTTCACTAAATTCGAATCTATCGGGTGGCCATGATGCCTTGCTAGGGGCCAATCTTGGTCTGTGTGTAGTGAGATGATTAATTGGTGTTAATCGCGATACTGTACACTGCCGATATGATGAGGAGCCTACGGGTCACACACTTAGAAGATAATTTAAGAATTGTTTTTGTGAAAGGGGTATTTTTATCTTTTATGACAAAAGAATATTTTGGTTATCTCACAGTGCAATTAAATTTGCTGAGGTTGTTGCTTGTTTTTAATTTTAATATTAAAATTAAATTAGTGAGATTATATTTAAATATATCTATGCATATTTATTATTATATATTAATTGATTTTAATTATAATAATAATTAATTAATTAAAATACCATAAAGGGTGTGTTTGGTTGCAAGGTTAAATTAGGGTTGGAGCCCATGGCTATTCCTTATTGGACTAGGGTTTTAATTGTTGCACTATATAAGTGCAACTTAAATTAAAACAAGAGAATTCATTCATTCATTTAGTAATTAAAAACCCTAGCCACCCTTTTTACTCTCTCTCTCTCTCTCATGCCCCACTCATTGATTGAAGAGAAATATTCTTTCTCTTCTTGACTCATTGAAAACCTTGATTCTTGAAGCCATCAAGAGGATCTAGCAAATCCCTTGATAGCTCTATGGATTATATTCGTGTGGACGACGTGAGTGTGATTCTACTTTGAATCGGGAGTGAAATCAAATCAGAGATATTGAAGGACCCTCCAAACATTGGTAATGTATTCCGAATCCTTGTATGTGTTAGACTTTGATTTTACAGATTTTGTTTATGCTGTTTTTCGTTTATAACATTATAATCTTTACCCAGATTTTGGGTCGTTAATGTGATTATCAGATTCGTTTTGTTTTATATTCTGTCTTTTTCCACTGCACAATTCTGTTCACTCACTTACAGTGGTATTAGAGCCTCGAGTAATTGATTATAATGTTTTTACTGACGTGTGATAACATGTGGCTTGTTTGATAACATGTTAGTGTAAACTATTTATTAAAATCTGTAAAATCTGCGTTCATTGCATGATTTGGTTAATCAATTGATTAAAATAATGTGTTGATGAATGATTTATTGTTGGTTGGTGTCCTGGTTGAATGCTTGTGTATTCGATCCAATTTGGATCCGTATCGTTACGTGAAAAACTGCAAAAGAGTGCATTCGATCCAATTTGGATCCGTGTCGTTACGTGAAAAATTGCAAAAGGGAGTACTGTGCGATTCACTGTTTTGCGACGTTAGCCATGGCGAAATAACACTTCGCTGCGACGAGAGGCAAAAAGTGAATATAGCCACAGCGAAATAAACCTTTACCGCAGCGACCTACCAAAAAAGTAGATATCGCCACGGCAAAATAAAACTTCACTGTGGCATGAAACTCCTTGGAACGTTTTTGTGTTTTTTGAAAGTTTATGGCATTTGCCGCAGCGACCATGTGTATGAACTTTGCCGGGGCGAATAATTTATTTGCCGCGGCAAGAAAGCTACTGTTTTGTTTTGCTTTTCTTTTTTTTTCACACAGGGGGCCAAATTATAGTTTTTGAACCTATAAAGCCAATAATAATTCTGCACATATAAGAAGGGTAATTTAATAAATCCACCCACCCAAATTAAAAATTTTAATTTTGGATGTATGCAATGTTCATGTTTGAAATTGCATGGTGGGCACATGAGCCTTAGACCTTTGATATGTTTTTGTAATTTTGGGTTTGCTTGTAATTTTATAAAGAAATAGGACCTATGCGTCCTGCCTCTCTCTCTCTTATATCTCCATGTATTTCTTCTTCTCATCTCACTCCCCTCGTATGTAACGTGAGGTTTCTAATTTATCGATGTAAATTAGAATAGGGTTTTATTATAAAATACTTTGTAATGATCGTGAAGAAGAAACGAAGAAGCTATGAAGAGGAATAACTTGAAGACCCAAGATTTACTTTTAAACCCCTAGGTTGACCCACCGATTCCTCTAGGCTTGAGGAAATCGATTTTAGTAGGCCATGTACCGGCACGTTTTATTTTGTATAGAATGCATGCTAATGTTGAATGTTCAATAACATGCCAAACAATGACATTCTAACAAAGATAATAATCTGGTGAGACATTAAATAAAAACCCTCAACTTAAGTATATTAAGTCACGTATGCCTTCCATCACCATGGTTTTAATCAAACCACTATTTTTTGGAACCTTGTTCGCCAAAGCGAAGGAAAGCGAAGGAAAGCGAAGGGTGCACTTCTATCAGTAGGAGGTTAAAATTCACTGGAGTTTTCCTTAATGGTGATGAGTCGACTTAAAATTACAGTTTTTCTTGTTCGCCAAAGCAAAGGTTGATAAACACGTCATAGACATAGTAGAGTAGTACACATGTTCTGTGTACGTGGCAATATGTAGTGTCCACTCTACTAATACTAGAAATCACACTTGAGGATGACGGCTAGGCGTTGGATTGTGTGATTGGCTTGTTGGCTTGCTTTACATTTGAGGTTGGTAGTGAGAGCTATCAACTTGTGTGGATTAAGTTTGTTGGCCTACCTAATCAATCTATTTTTGGCTTGTTCGCCAAAGCGAAGGTTTGAAATGGGCTAGATGGGATCTCAGTCCACGAGGAAAGCCAACGGGCTTTCCTGAGTTAATAGTAAGGGATATTGGCTTGAGGAAAATAGTGGGAGTGATTATTTAATAAAAGACCTTATTAAATAATGAAAATAAACATGATAATAACTTTACTTTTCTGTATTGTAGATTCATTTAAAATGAGCAATATCAACCTATGATCGATAATCGAAAAAGAAAACAGGCTGGATGGATCTAATTTCTCGGATTATTATCGAAATCTTTGGATTGTGCTGAAGTCCAAAAAGATATTATATATCCTTGTATTTGGCTGAGCCTGATCCTAATGCCACTCAGGAAGTAAATGAAACTTACCAAAGGTTCCTTGACGATGTTGACACTGTTTAATGCCTTATGTTAGCATCGATGACACCTAAGCTGCAAAAGCAGCATGAGAATACAGACGCTGCTATCATAATTCTACACTTCAAGGAGCTTTTCGAAGGAAACGCTCGATATGAGAGGTACAAGGTGTCGAGTGCATTGTTTAGATGTTGCATGGCTGAGGGAGCCCAAGTTGGTCCTCGTGTGCTCAAGATGATTGGGTACATAGAGAGGCTTGAGAATTTGGGATTTGGGTTGGATGCAGAATTACAAGTGGATTGAATTATGCAATCCTTACCTGATACTTTTTCATCATTCATAATGAACTTCAATATGAACACCATGATGAAACCTCTGTTAGAGCTTCTGAACATGCTGAGGATTGTAGAGTAGGACATGAAAAAGTCCAAGCCTGTTTTACTGGTTGCTGCCAGTAAAGGAAAAGGTAAGGGCAAGGGAAAGGCCAAGGCTAATCCCAAGCCCAAAGAACAGGATGCTCTCAAGCCTGAGGGTGGCGTTGGGAAAGGTGGGAAGGTAGTCTGCTTTTATTGTGGCAAACCTGACCACTGGAGGAAATACTGCAAGACTTTCCTCGCAAGCAAGAAGAAGTCAAACGCTTCGACTTTAGGTATGTACATGATTGAGATTAACTTCTCTCCTTCAACATCTTGGGTCATTGACATAGGGTGTGGTACTCACATTTGTACTGATGTGTAGGGACTAAGGCAGAGTAGACTGCTTGGCAAGGGAGAAATGGACCTACGAGTTGGAAATAGAGCATATGTGGCTGTATTAGCTGTAGGGACTTATTGGGTTCGTTTGTTTTGTTATTTTGGATAGGATTTTGGGAATAATATTGGGTAGTTGAATAAGGTGATTATTATGAGGTAAAATTTAAAAGTTCACAACAAAACCCCTTAGGTTTGCTAATTTAACTAAACACCCTAATATATAAAAATTTTGTAAAATGACAAAAACACACCCACCCACCCACAGGGCCAGATTATGGCCACCACTGTCGGAATCTGGTCGGAAATAGCATAACAACGTAGACCAGTCAGATTTGGCTAGTCATGCATCGATATGACCTTTTCCGGCTAGATCCACCACTGATCTAGCCGAAAAAGGCTAGATCTACGGCCAAATTTGGCCTTCGATGGTCGCAAAAGGCCAGATTTGGCCGTCAGCGATGACAACGATGGCTAAGATTTGGCCGTCATTGACCGTCAACGACGGCCATTTCTTTGGCCGTCAGATCTGGCCTTTTCCGGCCATATCCAAGGTGGATCTGATCGGAAAAGGCCTGATCGGTGAATTATCGGCCTTTTTCGGTCGTTTCCACGCTGTTGTAACAGCGGTGGTTGCCGGAATTTAGCAACTATGGGTGGGTGGGGGTGTTTTTGTTAATTTTTAAACTTTTTTTCTAGAGGTGTTTAATTAAATTAATAAACTTAAAGGGTTTAAAAGTAATTAAAAAAATAGAATAGTATTTCTCAAATAATAAAACAAGCAAGTATTTTTGGAATAAGATTGGGAATATGGATAGGAATAACAAAACAAATGGAGCCATTGTTTATCCTTGCCTACGAGCTTATTATTAGAACTCAAAGATTGTTATTATGTACCTGCAATTTCTAGAAACATTATTTCAGTATTCGCTTTGGATAATATAGGATATCGTTTTGAAATTTCTAATGGATTATTGTCCTTTAGTTTGAATGGTATTCTATTTGGAATTGCAAGGTTATATAAAGGATTATATGTTCTTTAGTTAAACAATAAGGATATTCTCAACGTTGAAACTAAGAAAGCTAAACATAACGATCAAAACCATACATACCTCTGGCATTGTAGATTGGGTCATGTTAATTAGACCCGCATTGTAAAACTTCAAAGGGTTGGAGTTTTGGATCCTTTTTACTTTCAGTCATTTGAGGTATGCAAGTCACGCCTTTTAGGCAAGATAACCAAGTCACATTTCACAAGACAAAGTGAAAGGGCTATTGAACTGTTAGGCATCATCCATAGTGATGCATGTGATCCACTAACAGTTGAAGCCAGAGGTGGATATTCCTACTTCATCACATTTACCGATGATTTCAGTAGATATAATTATGTCTACCTCATGAGACATAAATCTGAAGCCTTTGATAAGTTCAAAGAATTCAAGAATGAAGTATAGAATATGTTGGGCAAAAGTCTTAAGGCTCTTCGATCGGATCGAGAAGGTGAATACTTGAGCTCAGGGTTTTCTGAATACCCGAAGGAATGTGGGATAGTATCACAACTCACCCTTTTATATACACCCCAGCACAATGGAGTGTCTAAAAGGAGGAATAGGACCTTACTTGATATGATTAGGTCCATGATGAGTTTTAGTGATCTGCCTGCATCATTCTAAGGTTATGCCCTGGAGACTGCGACTCACGTATTGAACTGTGTGCCGTTAAAGTCTGTAAATAAGGCTCTATATGACTATGGAGTGGACGAAAGCCCAACTCATCTTATCTAAGGATTTGGGTTGTGAAGCTTATGTCAATAAATTGACTTCGAACAAGCTGGATCCAAAATCTGATAGATGCATTCTTGTGGGGTATCCTAGGGAAACCAAAGAGTATTATTTCTAACACCCAAAAGAGCGTAAAATTTTTGTCACTCGTACTGGTGTCTTCCTAGAAAATGAATTTTTCCTAAGAAGTACTAGTGGTAGAAAAGTAGAACTCGATGAAGTTCTAGAACCACAAGATACATTAGACCAATGATGGAAAGGTGTGCCACAAGAGGTGATTCAACATCGTGAGGAGGTCACTCCACAATCCGTGGATCAAAGTGAAGCGCCTCAAATAGCACAAGAGCTACGTAGGTCTGAGAGAGTACGCCATAAGCCGGAGAGATACGGTTATCTCGTGACTCAACATGGTGACGTACTAGTCTACCAAGACGATGAACCTAGAACCTAAAAAGACGCTATATCAGATCCAGATTCCGTTAAATGGCTTGAAGCTATGAAATCTGAGATGGACTCCATGTACCAGAACCAAGTGTGGTCTCTGGTGGAACCACCTGAAGGGGTAAAACCGATAGGGTGCAATGGGTCTTTAAGAAGAATACTGATATGGATGGCAAGGTGCACACTTATAAGGCACGACTGGTTGCCAAAGGTTTCAAACAAATTCATGGTATTGACTATGAAGAAACCTTTTCGTCAGTTACCATGATCAAATCCATCCGGATTATGCTTGTATTTGATGCATATCATGACTATGAAATTTGGCAGATGGATGTCAAAACAACTTTCCTTAACGGAAACCTTAAAGAGGATGTGTATATGACACAACCCGATGGTTTTGTTCTTGATGGGCAAGCTGATAAGGTATGCAAGTTATAGATGTCCATTTACGGACTCAAGCAAGCTTCAAGGAGCTAGAACATTCGTTTCGATGAAGCCGTAAAAGAATTCGGTTTTATCAAGAACGAAGATGAGCTCTGCATTTACAAGAAAGTAAGTGGGAGCGCAGTGGCATTCCTAGTGTTGTATGTTGATGACATACTTCTGATCGGGAATGATATACCGAACTTGTAGTCGGTAAAGACTTGTTTATCCAAGTGCTTCTCCATGAAGGACTTAGGAGAGCAGCCTACATCCTCAGAATAAAGATCTACCGAGATAGATTATGTAAGTTGCTTGACTTAAGTCAGAGTACATACATTGACAAGATACTGAAGAGATTCAGTATGAAGAATCCAAGAAGGGATTTCTTCCGATATCACATGGTGTCTATCTCTCTAAGGAAATGTGTCCTAAAATACACGATGAAATTACCCAAACCCATTCAGTATGGAACGACTGGTTAGTTCACTCTTAAATAAAAAAAAAAAAAAAAAAAAAAAAAATTTGCCAAAACCCATTTTGAAATTGTTTCAGTTGCATCTCAACTTCATTGCACACCAAAACCAGTAGTCCTCCAAAAATCATTGTAGATTTGGCACTGTGGATATAGCCGAAAGCCCAGATCGACACACGACCAGCGAGATCCAACCAATCGTGTGCCATTCCGGCAGATTCCAGCCACCTTCCCGCGGTGGTGGCCGACTGTCGGCAATATGTGGGAGTGTTTTTGTCCATTTATAAACTTTTATTATGGGGGTGTTTAGTTAAATTAACAAACTTAAGGGGTTAAAATAATCTAAATATTTTCAGAAATGTTATTAAGAAATGTACCAAAAACTTCTGTTCTATTTCCAAAAATGCTATTATAAAAAACTTACCAAACGAAGCTGTTATCTGGTGTATTTTACCGTCTTTAAGATCAATTAATATCTAATTCATCCACATTTTTATAAAAATATAAAAAAAACAACCACAACGTTAGTGATATGCCAAGCCTTCATCCAAGTTTAAAATTAAAAATTTATTTTACCCCCTCATATTTATTACTTACCAACTTAACAAATTTCTTAAATCGTTCGCTCAATTATAAATATCCAAATCAACCTTGAACTTACAATTATACTATCCCAAGCAAGGTTACACATTTAGTTGATTTTTAGATAAAATAAAACATATAATAATTGTGTTTTTAAAGGGATAAAATAGCTAAATAATACATGATAACTATAAAAAATGAGGTTAGTATGAATGAAATAATTTAAACATAATTAAATAAATAATAGATGTTGAAATATTGCTTTATCAACTTTAGAA